>NW_025205844.1:3280-10984 GCF_004010195.1 Chiloscyllium plagiosum | reverse complement strand
ACGGGCTTTTGCCCGAAACGTCGATTTTCCTGCTCCTCCGATGCTGCCTGACCTGCTGTGCTTTTCCAGCACCATTCTGATCTAAACTCTGGTTTCCAGCATCTGCAGTCCTCACTTTTGCCCAAATGCAATCCAGTCAAATACCCCTTGCCATCAGTCTACTCTTGATCATCAGTAAAGTGATGGAAAGTGTCTTCAACAGTGCTATCAAGCAGCATCTATTCAGCAATAACCTGCTGAGTCACACCCAGTTTAGATTCTACTAAGACCATTCAGCTCCTCACTTCATTATAGCCTTAGTTTAAACATGGACAATAGAGCTGAATTCCAGAGTTGAGGCGAGAATGATAGCCCTACTGTATCGCAGTACTTCGCCAAAGCTCCTTAGATAGCAACCTCCAAAGCCACCACCACTTCCATCCAGAAGGACAAGGGGAGCAGATACATGAGAACACTGCCAGCTACAGCTTCCACTCTAAGCTACTCACCACCTACATTTAGAAATATATCGCGGCTCATTCTCTGTCACTGGGTCAAAATTCTGTCAAAATCTGTAATGGCTTTGTGAGTCAACCCATAGCACGTGGACTGCAGCAGTTCATGAAGGCACCTCACCACCAAATTTTCAATGGGCAATAAACACGCGGTCAGCCAGCGGAGCCCACATCTTCTGAATAAAGAAAAGAAAACAATTAAAGTAATGAAGAAAGAACACGAAGTGCAAATATTCCACAACCTCTGGATCTCAGTGATGCTAAGGAGGCAGGAGCCTCATAAAAATTTACCTGTCAATAAATTAACTACTGAATTTGTATGGAGTATGTGTGCAAGATCAGGTTAGCTCAGCAAGGCAATGGAACAGGCTAGGGCATCATGTTCTTTTGTGATGGTCCAATGGGATGCTGCCTACTGCAGTGCAATTCCAAATAGTCTGTAATCAGTATTTTGCTTTGCTCTGCAGTGGTCTCTCTGGAGGCTGAACATACGCATAGTCACGAGTGATTGAGCGTCCGTGCTCAGAAGAACCAATACATTCTGCAAGTAATCACTTTCATTTGGCACATTTTGGAGGAGAGAGGGGAGAAAAATCACTATTCAAAAATCAGTGCTGCCATAGGAGCCGCAGATAATTGGGCTGCAGAGCAGACCATCATTTTGTGAAATGCTTTTGTGAAATGTAATCACTTGCACTGATCAGCTACCTAACTTAAAACACTCAGTTAGAGATAAAAAGACTGTAGATGCTGGAATCCAAGGTAGACAAGCAGGAGGCTGGGAGGACACAGCAAACCAGGCACCTCATCTAAGACACATGTACTCCATACATTCAATAACTAATTTATTGACAGATAAATCTTTACTAGGTTCCTGTCTCCTTACCATCACTGAGATCCAGAGGTTGTGGAGAAGTCAATGTTTTGGGCATAATTCTGATTCAGGACTAGTGGCGGAGGGGGTGGGGGATTGTAAGGGGAGCTGCAGATAAAGGGGGTGGGCGGGCACGCAGGCTGGTGAGTTGGGGATAGGTGAAGACAGGTAGAGGGTGCGATCTGGTTGGTCAATGGGCGGAATGAATCCGGTAAGTGTCTGAGAGAAATGGAAGGGAGGAGGAGGGGCTGGGAAGTGAGTCAGGGGATGGGAAGGGAGGTTATTTGGAATTGGAGAGCTCAATGTTGAGTCCTCCGGGCTGCAGGCTGACCAATCGGAAGATGAGGTATGGTTTCTCCAAATTGTGGTCTGATGTGCTGTGGCGATGGAGGAGGCCAAGGATGGTCATGTCGGAAAGGGATTGAGAAGGGGAATTAAAATGGGCACTGACTGGGAGGTCCAGTTGGCCCCTGCAGGCCCGGCTGAGATGCTCGACCAAACGTTCCGTTAGTTTACATTTTTTATCCCCGATGTAGAGAAGACCACATCGGGAGCACTGGATACAGTAAACTAAGTTAGAGGAGAGGCAGCCGAATCTCTGTCTCACCTGGAAAGACTGTTTGAGGCCCTGGATGGAGGAGAGGGGATTTGGTGTACCAGCAGGTTTTGCATCTTTTCTGGATGCAGTGTAAGTTACCTGGGGTTTCAGGGGGTTGGTGGGTGAGTGGTGCAAATCAAGGACTGTCGAAGGGAATGGTCCTTGTGGAAGGCAGAGAAGGGTGGGGAGGGGAAGGTGTTCTTGGTGGTAAGATGTGGAAGTGTTTAAGGATGATGTGTTGGATGCGGAGACTGATGGGGTGATGGGTGAGGGCAAGGGGAACCCTGTTTTTATTCTGTATGGTGGGGGGAGGTTTAGAACAGTGGAGTGGGGAATGGAGGCAGTGCGGTGGAGGGCTGTCTGGACGACAGAGAGGGGGAAAGCACATTGTTCATAACAGGTGGACATGACAATAGACAATAGACAATAGGTGCAGGAGTAGGCCATTCAGCCCTTCGAGCCTGCACCGCCATTCAATATAATCATGGCTGATTATTCCTAATCAGTATCCTGTTCCTGCCTTATCTTCATAACCCTTGATTCCACTATCTTTGAGAGCTCTATCCAACTCCTTCTTAAATGAATCCAGAGAGTGGGCCTCCACTGCCCCCTGTGGCAGAGCATTCCACACAGCCACCACTCTCTGGGTGAAGAAGTTTCTCCTGAGCTCTGTCCTAAATGGTCTACCCCGTATTTTTAAGCTGTGTCCTCTGGTTCGGCACTCACCCATCAGTGGAAATATGTTTCCTACTGCCAGAGTGTCCAATCCTTTCATAATCTTATACATGTCAATCAGATCCCCTCTCAATCTTCGAAACTCAAGGGTAAATCATGGTTGGTTTATTCTTCTCTCAGAATCTTTCCTTCTTACTGGGAATGTATTTTTGCTTAGAGTCGTGAAATACCTCCTAAAATGTCTGCCACTGCTGGCTTACTGTCATTTCTAGAGTGGTGGTGGAAAAGCACAGCAGGTCAGGCAGCATCAGATGAGCAGGAAAATCGATGTTTTGAGCAAAAGCCCTTCATCAGAAAGGGCTTTTGCTCGAAATGTCAATTTTCCTGCTCCTTAAATGCTGTTTGACCTGTTGTGCTTTTCCAGCACCACTCTAATCTTCAACATCTGTAGTACCCACCTCTGCGTTTCTGTCATTTCTGCTAATCATTTGCCCAATTCACTTTCGCTAACTTTATCCTCATTTCATTGTCATTCCCATTACTTAAGATAAACACAGCTATTTCTGACTCAAGTTTCTCACTCTCAACCTGAATATTAAATTCTATCATGGTACGATCACTACTTCCTAGAGGATCATTTACTCAGAGGTCATTTGTTAATCCTGCCCCATTACCTAATACCAGTTCTAAGATAACCTGCTCTCATGACACATTGCTCTAAGAAACTATCCCTACTGCACTCAATGATACTACAAGAGAAACGAAGAACTGTAGATGTGTAGGTCCTTCCCTTACTTTAAATTTGTGAATAGTTGCCCTATTTATTTCAGGTATATTTAATGTATACAGAGCATATTTCCTGTGCCAATGCTGTTAATGGAACTTTTTGCATTAGATGTACAGTAAAGTATTTTCATGTAAAAATAGTAATTCGGTTATTGCTAGAATATCATAAGCAACAAAATGCAAGCCACTAATCAATCTTCATTACTTTGGTCTTTTGTGTAAAAATCAGCTTGAACTGAAATCAGATGAAGCAATCAGCGGCGAATGCAGTTCACATACAAAACGTGCTGTTGTCTTTTGTTTATCCTTAAAATCATTGTTCCTTTGGCAATGGGAGATGATAGTTCTGTGCATGGTGATTTATTGCAGCACGCAGTAAGAGATCCAAGTAAAACCTCTTTGTACTGCAAGATGAATAAACATTCAAATTCCAGGAGACACTCTGATTACAGCTGCAGATGAGCCTTTCATCTTCATTCTTTTCGAGATTGTCCTTCTCCTAGACTGCATCTGACTGCCACAAAAGACAACAAGAATCAACTGTTCAAAGACATCTGAAAGTTTCATTTTCTGCAAACTGAGTATCAAAGTAATTTCTTCAGAAAAACTGTTCATAATCTCTAATCAAGTATGCACCACCTAAATTTATTTATTTTTACGTATAACTAATTTTTGCGGTTTGCATAATGTTAAACTGAAATATTCAGTCAAATCAATAGTGTGTATGTACACTGGAAATATTCTAGATATATTCAAAATGTTATAAAGTTATTACAGCACAGGAGAAGGCCATTTGGCCCATTATGTCCATGCCATTATGTCCATTCAGTCTTTCCCAGTCCCCCACTTAGTCCCCACAAGGTTATAAATTTATTTCTTCATTTCCACTTACACCACGCCGAGAGGTAGCATGTTCCCGATCATTATCATTCATCGCATTAAAAAGTTCTTCCTCACATTTCCCCTGCAACTGTAGCCTAAAACTTTAAATCTCTGTTTCTTAAAGTCCTTTTACCACCAGCTAATAGGAACACCTTTTCTTTGTCTAATGACTTTAAAGTATCCTAATCCATCACAACATTGTCAAATTTCCTTCATTATCATTTGCACCAAGAAGCAACTCCAGTTTCTCCAACTTAACCTGGTCGCAAAAATTCTTCACCTCTTGAACCATTCTGAGAAATTGAATCCTTCCTTGGATTGAACATTGTGATGTTACAGAAACTTATCTCTCAGTACAACCATGTTGCATATAAATTATTTCACTGTATAATGTCTTTGTTGAGAGCAATTATAATTTATAGTTTCTCATTTACCTCAAGCCAAGTAGAAGTGATTGTTAGAAGTAAATCGCTTCATTTAAATGATGTATTTCAAGTTTTTATAAAGAAATATTTGTTGGGGGCAAAGGTTTAGTTTTCATTCCATGGACATCAATGAATGGGTAGACAAGTTATCACCCAAAGTTGAAGATAAAGTTTACTGGATTTCACCTTAATGGCTGCTCTTACGTTGCCTCTTTCCTACACTCCTGTTCTGGCATGTTGTCTTGGCTTTTCATAGACTTTTGTTATCTGGAGTTATTGGTGTCTTATCCCTGTAATTGGTGATTAATTTGTCAATGAGACTTCTCAAGAAGGTATCAGCTCTGTATATTTTAAAGTGGCCTAATGCACCTTAAAGTTAAATACATAAGAGACAATAAGAAATTTAACAGTGAGTGTAATTGAGCCAAACAATCTCACTTGCAAATTGGAATTCTTTATGCTCATTTTATGCCCCAAAGAGGGTGCAGTACATATTAATTTCAACAGCTTTGAATGTAATATTTTCCATGGCATTAGAATTTCTAGTTAACTGTACGAAGCTGAGATTGTGTTGAACAAAATATATATTTTATATATTATATATATATTTCTGACCACATTTCCCAAAGACAATAGTTGTCAAACAATGGAGTAATGTACAACCAATATGATATTCTATACTTAGAATGAGTGATAAGCACATTATTACACATTTTCTGTTTACAAGGGACACTGCCTCGGATCACAAGGTATATCCAAACGGTTCTTCGGATTTGGTTTAATATACTTAAGAGAAGAATTGACAGCATAAATTTACTTAAATAGGAACATTTATAAAGTAAATAAAAATGAAAAAGAAAGGAAGAAAACAAAAAACATCATGCCTTTCTGCCCATCGGAGACTCTTCGATCAACAGCTCGTCTGGAAGCTTACGCTTATTCCTGGCATCATTCGCGATCTCAATCCGAGGGAAAGTCTAACAATTCCGAACGAGACTGTGTCTTATATAATGTAAAAACAAGTGGATTGTCTTCGGCATGTACAGGAGTGTAATTCACCCATCACAGGACTTATTCAAGGACATGAAGCTGCTGAATATCATCAACAATTCTGATCCATCCTCTACAGATACTTTAACCAACGTACAAACACAACAAAATATTATCTGCTGGATTGCCAAATCAATCAGTCTGACTTATTTTTCTCGTAGCCCAAATCCATTTTGAAATTTGGTGAGGAAAGACTTTTCTTTTTAACTTTAATTACTTCAAAGCTGCATGGAATAAAATTCAGAAATCTTTCTGTTTCTCACAGGCTAAGGAGATATTACAGTATTTTGCTATTAATATATGTTTTTAATGCAACTCTTTCTTTATGTAGTCCTAGTATTGTCCATCCTTTTCCTCAGTGACAATTTATTCCAGTGGATTGGTGCCCATTTTTAAAATCTGGCCACATCACTTCCTGATTTCAGTTTACTTACAATAAATGCCAAATTGCTATATTCCAATTTTCTCAGTCTTGTCATTCAATGATATTAGGGCTTGGGCATTTGGTCATCAAAATATTACTAAAGTTGTATATTAGTTCACCAATTTCTTGTTGTAGCATTCATTTTTAACTCAAACAAATAATTTTGTTTTTGGATGGGGATTAGATCTATTTCTTTCTCCTATCATATTAACACCAGGACAGCATGGTCATTCAGTGATTAGCACTGCTGCCAGGGACCCAGGTTTGATTCCATGTCTTGGGTGACTCTCTGTGTGGAATTTGTACATTCTCCCTCTGTCTGCATGGTTTCTTCTGGGTGCTCTGGTTTCCTCCCACAGTCCAAAGATGTGTAGGTTAGGTAGATTGGCCATGGAAAATGCAGGGTTTACAGGCACAGGATAGAGAGTGCATCTAGTTGGGATGCACCTAGTTGGTGTGGACTCGATGGGTCGAATGGCCTGTTTCCACATTTTCGTGATTCAATGAACACCAAGATAAAGGTAAGTTGCCCATCAATCAATTCTTCCTTTTAAATCTCCTTGTACCTCTTGCTAATAGGCAAAGAAGGAGAATAAAAATAAAACTGTTGTGAGGTCAATGTGGTTTCTGTGCTTGTGCTGTAATAATCCTCTGTGCACAAATACAGTTGATGGTACAATTTAATATTCAAGTCACTGTCAGTTTTAAAAAGATTAACATAAAGTCAGTGTAATTGTAACCCAGTAAAAAGATTAAAGTTCCCAAGATCATGTTTGTTGTACTGTTGAGTCACATCAGAGTGGCAGGGTTCATGTAATCAACCGCATAAATAGTTTTCAGCTTTATCCAATTATCAAGGGAAGTATCCAACAGAAGGCAGCAGCAAGTTACCACAATATCATCATCCCACATTTCTCAGTTTGTTATGAAGATGTGGGTGACCTGTACCTTTTAAAAGAGTTAAAACCTAGCAGTGACAGCACCAAGTTATGTTGTGGTTCTGTTCGCCGAGCTGGAAATTTTTGTTGCAAACGTTTCGTCCCCTGTCTAGGTGACATCCTCAGTGCTTGGGAGCCTCCTGTGAAGCGCTTCTGTGGTGTTTCCTCCGGCATTTATAGTGGCCTGTCCCTGCCGCTGCCGGTTGTCAGTTTCAGCTGCCCGCTGTAGTGGCCGGTATATTGGGCCCAGGTCGATGTGTTTGTTGATGGACTTTGTGGATGAGTGCCATGCTTCTAGGAACTCCATCAACAAACACATAGACCCGGACCCAATATACCAGCCACTACAGCGGACAGCTGAAACTGACAACAGGAAGCGGCAGGGACAGGCCACTATAAACACCGGAGGAAACACCACAGAAGCGCTACACAGGAGGCTCCCAAGCACTGAGGATGTCACCTAAGACAGGGGACGAAACGTTTGCAACAAAAACTTACAGCTCGGCGAACAGAAACACAGCAACGAGCACCCGAGCTACAAATCTTCACACAAACTTT
>NW_025205844.1:0-787 GCF_004010195.1 Chiloscyllium plagiosum | reverse complement strand
AGAGGATTTACACACCAAGCTGGCAGGGGGGCTGTCCTTCTCAAAGCTAGATATGAGCCATGCATACTTGCAATTGCAGTTAGATGTGGATGCCCAGGAGTGTGCTACAATTAATACCCAAAAGGATTTATACCAATAGACAAGACTGTCATTTGTGGTATTGTCAGCCTGTGCAATTTTTCAGCAGATGATGGAGAACATTTTACAAGGTCTACCCCAGATCACCATTTATCTAAATGATGTACTAACAACAGGAAAGACCAATAAGGATCACTTTGACACTTAGACATTTCTCCCATGCTGCTGTATACCTTAGAAGGGAAGAATATATGTTCCAGATACCCAAAGCGACTTACCTGGGCTACAAAGTCTATAAGACCGGGTTACACCCATTGGAAGATAGTGAGGGTGTCCCAGCTCCCATATCTGTACTGGAGCTCAGGTCTTTTCTTGGACTAGTGAAGTATTATGAAAAGTTCATACATAACCTGGCCTCCATCTCGGCACCTTTTGCATCAACTGCTTAAAAAGGATCAGACTTGGAAATGGTCACATAGCTAAGCCATAGCTTTTAGGGCAAGTGAAGAAACAGCTATTATCTTAAGAGAGATCTGGTACTGACATGTGATGCCTCCCTGTACAGCATTGGGATGGCATCAGCTCATAGGCATTCCTCTCCATTGGGCCCCCTAATAGCATATTCATGCAGGACGTTGGCTAATGCAGAACATAAATTCTTCTAGATAGAAAAGGAAGATTTAGTGGTCATATGTGGAATCCTGAAGTT
>NW_025205843.1:9564-10982 GCF_004010195.1 Chiloscyllium plagiosum | reverse complement strand
GAATAAGGGGATCAGAAGTGTGTGCTGTACTTTAACCGCAGTCAAACGAGTGTTCCTGACATTTCCCACCTCACCTCCGTGTTCTTGTGGTTGTTGCTCAGACAAGAAATGTCTTGGATTTCCCACATGGAACTGGATGTGCACTCCATGGGGCTGGGATTCCCTACCATGCGTTTATTTGTTCACTAATCCTAAATTAACTTCAGATTAAAACAACATTATCAGCTACCCACCAATCAACTTCTTCCATTATACTCAAGTCACCTTACGTTTTAAAAATCTCTTTAAAATTATTACTATCTCAACACAACAGGCTTTAATTTGCTGGTCAAGTATTCAGATGTCTTCACTGTTACAATCACTTGAAGATTATCTTTACATTCAGCTACATTTGGTGAATTGAACACTGATTGTAAATATATGAATATCAAAAGGACGTGAGTTTTATGATGATTAATCCAGTCTGACATTCTTGTTGGTTAATATCTTGAAGAGAACTGTCCTCAGAACTCCAGCTGTGCTCTGACTTCATACACAACTGGATTTGGTTGGACTGCAGATCTTAGATCTGTTCTGTTGTTTCCCGGATTGCTTCACTCTGTCTATCACTTGCTGGTTATGCTGTTTGGCACACAAGTAGTCCTCTTTGGGAACTTCATCAGGTTAACACCTCACTTTTAGGTATTCATGCTGCTGTTACTGACATGGCCTCCTGAATTCTCTCAGTTGAATGAGGATTGATACTCTGGGTTGATGGTAAGAGGTAAGTTGGGGGATATTCTTGGCCGTGATTCGATAAGTTTTGTTGGAGTACAATTCTACTGCTGTTGTTGGAAAGAAAGAGCTAAACTCTTACACTGTTGGCCCCATATACTACATGCAGTATCATGAACACTGATAGGCCAAGACAGGAAATACGAGCAACACTGTACAATGATGCAGGATCACGGCTGCAGTAAAGGGAGTTTAAGATCCAACTTGACATAGGAGTAGGGAAAGAAGCAGCCGATCAGACTGTTTCATTCATAATCATAAAGAGACTCTATGAGATTATTTTACTGTTGGAGGTGAGGTTGGAGGAGGCTGGGGAGATGGAGAGTCCTTCTACAAAAACTAATCTGCCTGAGAGTTGTGAGATAGAATTGATTGCCATGCATTTAACAGAAAGCTAATTGAAACTGGTTTTATCCCCAAAAGATAACAAGACTGACGGTGCTTCCAATCATCATCAGAAACAAACCCCAGAATACATGGTTCGGAGATGGATGACAATAGCCAATCAACATCCAACTCCTGCAATCATTGAGCAAACGTATGTGTGATTACCCAGTCCTGATGAACCAGAAAATCACTGTTCACTCTGTGCAGCTGGACAGCGATGTGGGGAAGTATTGGCCGAGTGGTATTGTCGCGAGACA
>NW_025205843.1:2617-6563 GCF_004010195.1 Chiloscyllium plagiosum | reverse complement strand
CATGAGTATGTTATCATTCCCTCTATTAATGAAGCCCAGCATCCTATACGTTTACTCAAAACACTTTATGTTCTCTCTCCTTTAAGAATTTGTACACATTGTCCCGCATTCCTGCTGTCCTGCTCCCTGTGTCTGTGCCATTCAAATATATATTCCCTTTCTACATTTCTTCTCTCGAAATGCATCAACTTACTGTGTGTTCCAAAGAAGAGACATATTATACTCAAAATATTATCATTCTCCCCCCTGGAAAATAGAGCAGTACAGCACCTGAATAATCGGCCCACCATGTCTGTGCTGATCATGATGCCATTCCAAACTGATTCCATCTGCCTGTACATGATCCATATCCCTGCCAACCCATGCCTGCTTATCTGTCTGTCCAAATGCCTCTTAAACATTATGATTGTTTCTGTTTTTACCATCTCTCAGGCAAGTACATTCTAGTCACTGACCACCTTTTGCATAATAAACTTGTCTGACACAACTCCCTTTTAACTTGCACAGATGTTGTTGAAAATGCTCAGTAGGTCATGCAGCATCTGTGAAGAATAATCAGTTAATGTTTCAGGTCCGGTCCCCCTTCCTCAGAAATGTTAACTAATTTCTCTTCATAGATGCTGCTAGAACTGCTGAGCTTTTTCAGAAACTTCTGTTTTTCTTTCTGGTTTACAGCATCTGCTGTTCTTTCGGTTTTCATTTCCGTTAAACATGCCCCCTCTCCCCTTAAATCTATGGCCAGTGGAATTGGTAATTTCCACTTGGAAAAAGATTCAGATTACTCACTCTGTCTGTGCCTCTCCGATCACTCCACAGCCACTGACTTTCCAAAGACAACAATCCAAGATTTTCCAACTTCTGCCAATCCAGGCAACATCCTGTTAAACCCATTTCCACCCTCTCCAAAGCCTCCACATCCTCCTTATAATGCGGTGCTCAAAACAGCACACAATACTGCAAAGGTGGCCTGATGACAGTTTTATATTCAGTCCCCTGACAGAAGAAGGCAAGCCTGCCATCCATCTCCTTCACCACATTCAGGGAGCTGTGAACTTGCACCTCTGTATATCAATGCTGCTCAGGGCACTCCCTTTTAGTGTATACTTTCCTTTTACAATGAGCCGTCCAAAACGCATCACATCATACTTGCCTGAATTAAAATCTATCTGCAATTTCTCCGCATAACCTTCCAACTGATCGCGTCCTTGATGTTTCCTTTGACAACATTCTTCACGATTCACAACTTCTTCACTTTGTGCCATCTACAAACTTGCTAATTAAATTGTTTACATTTTCAGGCTAATTATTTATATATGTTACAAACAACAGATGTCCCAGCTCTGACCCTTGTGGAACAGAGGCACTGGTCACAGACCTCCAGCCGGCAACATACCCCTGCACATCTGTTGCTGGGAGAAATATCAAAGAGGAGCCTTGAGTTCTGTGCTGAGCAGCACGACCAATGTTTATTCAGAGCTTTTTACTAATGCATGATGGAAGAGTTCCCTCTCTGGAATTCTGTGGCTCCCCCAGTCAAGTCCAGCATTTTGATGTGTTTCTTTCATTCGTTCCACTAATATTTCCCCTCTGACCCAATCTCCTGGGTTCGGGATGTCAGCTCGGATGTTTATGAGCTCCCTTTCCCAGTCTCTGATTCTCTGTCCGTCTGCAACTTCCCCTCTCAGCTCATGCAGTTGCTTTGTCAGTTCTTTCACAAATTGTTTCACCCTATCCTTGCCATTGTACATCTCCTGCCCTCCCACTACCATACCCTCTGGCAGCTGCATAGTCCGTTCGATCACTAATTCAAAGGGGGACTGCTTGGTTCCCTTTGCTGGGGCTGACGTCAGTTTTATTAGGATGGTGGGGAGTACTGTAACCCATGCCTGCCTGTCTCTGTCAGGGCCTTAGTCAGACTAGCTTTCAGTGTCTGCTTCATTCCTTTTACTGTCCCTGAGCTCTGGGGGTGGTATGTGAGATTGGATTTCTGCTCAGTACCAAACAGGCCACAGAGCTGCTTAACTTCGTTACCTGGAACATGTGTCCCTTGGTCAGAATCTGCAGGGGAATGCTTCCACCCACTGAGTAAACCTGTTCATTAAGACCCAGCAGGATTTCCTTCCCTGGGATTGGGATGGGGGTGTGTGTAAACTTCCATCTGTAATTGTTCCCGTGGGCCCCTGGGTCCCTGTGGCTTCCTCCATTTTATCCTGATTGATTTCCCTGGCTCACACTGTGTACAGACTACACCCCTTCGACAAAACCTTCTTGTTCCAGAACACCCCTGTAGTTGATCATCCAATATTGCATTTTATCCTGCTCAATATGGGCCAGCCCATGATATATTTTTCATAATGTTTGTCTTATACAGTGACACTGCTGCATCATCCTATGTCCTATCAGTGCCCCACCCTTTTCCCATTCATGTTTCTCCTGCTGTAGGACTGTTTCTGGAAATGTCTTTAAACTTTCCTTTCTCGCTTCTGTAGCTGCTGCCACTGCATCCTCCTCAAATGTCTGCACTGTTTCAGTAAGTATGCTCACCCATGCTCACTACCCCGTTGGTGTGGGGTTTCTACTTTCTTGTGAGCTCTAATCTTCATTATTGCTGCTTCACTGGGAAAGTTAGCTGCTTCCACTAACTCTCTGACCTGTTCTTCATGCTCAATGTGGCCCCCCACAGGGTGATACACCTTCACCGAGCCCAGTCATGAACTATACCAAAGGCATGCTGACTGTGTGCATTTTGCCTCCCTCACCCCTGGTTAATGTCTGCGCTTCTGCCAGGGCTCGTGATGGTTCTCTATTTCTGGATAATTCCTCACAAAATTCCCACAATAATTAAACAATCCTAAAGTTTGCCTGATCCCTTTACAGTGTGTGAGTAGATAATTTTATGATCATAGTTTTTATTCCGCTGGGACTGTCCCCTCTCCCTTCCTGATTTGATCTCCCCAATATGATGTCCCAGTTCCATCTCTCCCTACCTTCCCAGTTGCACTGTCTGTGCGTTATGTTTAAGCCTAGCCTGGCTGACCTGATCCAATACTCTGTATAATATCTGGATATGTTCTTTCTCACTGCTTGAGGTGATGAGGTGTTGGTAAGATCAGTGTGACAAAATCCATCAAACACACATCGGTGGGAAATACTGGAATACTGCGGGATCCCTGAGGTAATAGTATCCTGGTAGCCTGTTCTCCTCGGTCAGTAAACACCACTCTCTTCTGCCATTCAGTGTGCACAGGTATGGACCCAGACTATTTCCAGCTTCTGTCAATCTATCACTGTCACAAATACTGCCTCCTCAGCCCCAGCATTGATGAGATCCCGTTTGTGTGGGGAGTGAGAGGGCCCTCGATCTCTACAGGGTCGATAGATAACAACCCACTTTCCTGTTTGAGTTACACACACCGCTGAGAGGGTCTGAGCTATAACCCACCAGATTCTCTGACTGTCCCAGTCTCCCTGCAATGTAGCTACTCTGGAGAGGTTGCCTCTCCTTTTCTTTCTGTCCCAGTCCTGGCCGGAGCATCCCCATGTTTAAATTCGGGTGTTGATGTCCATTTTAGAATAAATAGGAGCAACTCCCAGAATGGTCCCTTCTTGAGTTTCACACCTCCATATCTGAATACATTTTGTCATACTCCCGGTCTACATCCGGACAGGTTTGCTTCATCGAGCCTCCTAGGTTCCCTCTCCGACTGCTCTCATTTTAGTAATTGAGGGGGTGAGGAGTAAATGCTTATCGGTAACTGACAAAGATGCTCCGGTGTTAGAATCATGCAAGTGTTGGCCCCTTAACAGCACGTCAATGAATATTAATGGGCTATGCATATACCTACATGAACACAGGCCACTCACAATGTGAACACCTATCTCCCACTCTGTGCCTACATTCCTTGTCTATGTGCCCTTTCCTGCTTCCCTTGTAACATTGTGGGTC
>NW_025205843.1:0-1535 GCF_004010195.1 Chiloscyllium plagiosum | reverse complement strand
GTTTGTAAATTGACTGGGATTATTTGATTGAGAGAGGCTGCATGATTATAAAGACCAATTCGCCGTTTTCATTGCATTGTTGGTTTCATTAGAATCTGTTGTGTGCAGTAGACTATCACTAATAGCTTACTTAACCTGCGAGTCTCAGATCAGGTTACCTTTATCTGTAAGTCAGTCTGTAAGTGAGCAACACACCTCCTTTTCTGAGGGGAAACAGATTCTCTTCAAAGGAAATAAGTGGCAGTTCACACTGAGAATGGTTTCTCGCATACACCATCAGCAGGGAAGGGGTTTTTTCTAAAGATTTCCAATCTCTATGTACAAATCTGATTTGTCAGTTTGTGGAGGATTCAGCCCCTTTGTTCTGAGCTGTTTTTATACAAGCAGTTGGTTCATTATGTCTTTGCCAAGAATGTTGTTTACTTTCCCCTTTTACTGTGATTCTGCAGGTTAGAATATTCTGTGAGTCAATAATGTTCAGTAACTGAACATTGAATGATTTTGTCTCTAATAGAGCAGTGGCCTTGTTTTCAGCTAATTATTCACTTTCCATTTCCTGGTTGTGTTGAATGTTACAGAACCAGACTCTGAGCAATGTTTCTATTCACTTGTGTTGGATTCACTGACAGCCACATGGTCAGTCAGTTTCAGCAGTTTGAATTCAATAATCATCTAGAATTATGAGTCTAATGATGAAATTATTCTCGATTGTCAGGAAAAACCCATCTCGGTCACTGATGTCCTTTAGGGAAGGAAGCTGCCATCATTATCTGATCTAGTCTACATGTGACCCCTGACCCACAGCAATGTGGTTGACTCTTACCTGCGCTCTGGGAATTAAATGCTGCCCATAGCCAGTGGCACCTACATCCAGTGAATGAATTTTCAACAAAGCTCTTAGTCCTGTGTCACGTAAGAAAGAAGCAGAAGGTGACCTTTCAGCCCCTCAAGTCCACTCCATCTTTCAATAAGGCCAGGCCTGATCTGTTAGTGATTTATATTTCATCTTCCCCCAACGTCCCTTCACAAGAATCTATCAACCTGTGTCTTAAAAGTATTCATTGAGGCCACTTTCTGGGGCAGAGAGTTCCAAAGTTGCACAGCCCTCTGAGAGGAAATAAATCTCCTCATCTCTGTCCTAAAGGGTGAATCTAATTTTAAAGCAGTTCTCTTGACCCACAAGAGGAATCATCCTTTCCAAGTCCTCCTTAACAAACCATTCAGGATCTTAGACACTTCAGTCATGTCACCCCTCACTCTCACAAACTCCGGCTGAAACAAATCCAGCCTGTCCAACCGATCCACATTTTATTACTGTCATGCCGGGTTGAAATGTTGTGTTGTGTTTATTATGCAGTGAATGTGTTGTTCCACTGTGTGGGGTCTAAGAGTCAACGTGAGCCATACTAGCTTTCCTGTCTCACTGTGTTACATTTTTCTTACATCACTGTGGTGATCCCATCCCTCCCTACCTCATATAACCAAAAAGAATGGCAGAGAGAGATCAACGAGGAGAAAGTGAGGTCTGCAGATGC
>NW_025205842.1:0-10979 GCF_004010195.1 Chiloscyllium plagiosum | reverse complement strand
ATTCAAATAAAAATAAATATACAAACCTATACATCTACATGTGGTTTCTATTGTTTGCTTCTTATGTTCCTTATTAAGCTTATTTTTGTTCTCTGTGTTGGAAAGACATCTGCTGAAGATTACTTGTTGTTTTCTTGCCAGCATCATCTCAATCAGACAGTTTGCTTTCCTATTTCATTTTCGATTTCTCCGCTCCACATTCCAAACACCCCTCAGCTTTCTGTTGCATTGTGCACTCACTGCCTGATGTAAGCTTTGCTGTTCTCTCTCTGTGTATTACTAGACTTCCAGTGAGCTCTGCATTTGGCAGCCAGACCATTTTTCCTTTGTCAGAACACATGTTCTTGGAGCCCCTTCAATTTTCTCTCAGAATGCCTGCCACTGCACTGATTCTGATTTATCAGTTCGTCTTATTTCCTGTTCACTTGAACGAAATCACTTTTCAGCTAAATAAAATTAGACAAAACCATACAAAGACTCCAACTCTTAGTCCAGCTTTGTCCTTCACCATACTTACATGTGAATCAAATTAATTAGATCATTATTCCCTTAATATTGTATTTTACCTTCAAGATGGCAATGCTAATAAGCGTGAAAGGTACCGCATTAGGTCTGTCATGAGACTCACACATCCTGCTGAGTGAAGATATTGGAGGGAGGGCGTGATTGTGGATGCGGACCATTCATGTGGGCTGCTTCGCCTTGAAACTGCTTCAGTACTGCTGCAGCTGAATTCATTCAGACAGGTGGAGATTATACCACCATACTCCTGACTTCAATCGCAGAGGTAACGGAGACTTCGGAAAGACATGCAAAATGTTACTAGCTTCAGGATTCATATCTTCTGATCTGATGTTCTATTCATAACAGTTGTATAGTCTTGGATAAACATGAGAATGTTCATATCATTAGATTCAGCAATGATAATGGATGTTGAATGGCGAATATGAGCTGGTTTATGATGGTCATTTCCAGATATTCGTGTGCACAAATGTTACTTGTCACATGTCAGCCGAAGCCTGACTGCTGTCCAAGTCTTGCTGCTGCTTGGCTGATTTTGTGATCTGATGAGTTGAGAATTATAAACACATGAGCAAATATCACTTCATCTGAGCGAATGAAGGAGCGACCTTGCAGATAGCTGGTTTTGCAAAGTACCTGATGCCTCTGTTCTTCCAGGTGGTGGTGGGTTTAGAGGATGTTGGTGCAATCAATCTTACAGATGGTTTACAACACTACCACTGAGCATCAGTGGTGGAGGGAATGGATGCTCGTGAAAGTCATAGCAATTAAATATGCAGGTATTGTCCTAGGTTATTAATGGAATGTAATCCATCACAGGTCCTGGGGAGTCAGCAGTTGAGTTACTCGCTGCCGAACTCCTGGCTCTTGAAGTTTAGATTACAGTGGTGCTGGAAAAGCACAACAGGTCAGGCAGCATCCGAGGAGCAGGAAAATTCACGTTTCGGGCAAAAGCCCTTCATGAGGATTCCTGATGAAGGGCTTTTGCCCGAAACGTGGATATTCCTGCTCCTGAGATGCTGCCTGACCTGCTGTGCTTTTTAAGCACCACTCTTATCTCAAATCTGGCTTCCAGCATCTGCAGTCCTCTCTTATACCTCCTGGGTCTTGAAGATAATATTATTTAAATGGTGATGCCAGGGCAATTTCTGACCATGATAGCACCCGGGATGCTGATTGACACCATGTTCAGATATGCGTGATGGCAATTTCATTGAAAATCAAAGTATAATGAGTTGATTCTGTATTGTCCTGTTTGTGTACTACTTTTCGTGGCTTGAACGTTACTTCTTTGTTTTTGAGACAAAACCTGGATATTTCCAAGATATGTTTCATTTAACAAGTACTGTTCCAGGAACGGTATAATCGGTGAACATTCCCAGGTCTGACCTGATGATGGAGACGGGGTCATTGCAGCAGTTGAAAATTGTTGAGCTGAGGTCACTCTCTGTCCTGCGGAAGGGCTGCGGAACTGTTCTGCCTTGATGTTCAGAGTAATTAGTCTCACTGCGCCTTTGGAATTTCTTTTTTTTTGTTTGAACGAAGCTTGCAATGGGGTCAGGAGCTGAGTGAGCTTGATGGGACACTAACTGAACATCAGTGAGCAGGTTATTGCTGATCGATCACATTATTGCTAACATCTTCCTTCACATTTAAATGGTACACCATCCACCTATTGGTCAATGGCTCGCTGCAATGCAAGTGCCCTGTTTTTTGTCTACGGGACGTATTTGGGCAGTTTATCACATTGTTGGTAATTGTCAGTGTTATTGCTGGAATGGAACAGCTTGGCAAGGACGTGACAATCTCAGGACTTAAATAACAGTTTCCACTGTTTCCAGCTATTTCTTAACGCAGTGTGGCATGAAGCAAATTGACTGAAGACTGGGCTGTCAGATGCCGGGGACAATTCAAAGAGACTGAAATGGATCATCTGCTCAACCCTTCTGGCTGAAGATTGTTGCTAATACAGTATTTCTTTTCCTGATATGCTGCTGTCCCACATAATCGCAGATTTCCTTTTTTTGGAGAGCAACCTCGTCCTCCATTTTTTTTCATTGTATCCTATAATTTACAAATAAATGTAGCAGAAATAGATCTGAACCTTTGATGGTGGGATCACGGAGCTTTGTCCATCACTTGCTGCCTACAGTATTCAGCATGGAAGACATTCTGTTTGGTAGGTGAAGACAACAGCTTCCACAGGTTGTCCCTTCATGTCGAGGTCTGCCTGGTGCTGCTACTCACATGTCCTTCTGCTCGTTGAACAAGGGCGAATCCCTGGATTGATGCTACCGATGGAGTAGGAGGTTCGTCGGGTCATGTGATAGCAGTCTGAATGAGTTGTACAGACTATGATTCTGTTGCTGTCCATGGCCCACTGCCCCTAATGGACACTTCGTCGAATGTTGCACGATATGTTTGAAGTCTGTTCCATTCAGCACACAGGTTGGTACATAAAATGTTGGGAAGGGTCTAACAAATGTAAAGATCGCCGATACTCCCACAAGGACTGTGAATTGCACATTCTTACCGATACATTAGATTGAGAAGTGTATTTGCAGCAGACAGATTGATGACGATGAGCTCAATTATATGCTTCCATTTATTGATTTCCTCATAACCTGTCAGAGAGCAGTCGAGCAGCCACAGGATCAAGGATCAATGCTGGGTACTATATTGACTGTTCTCAAGGATCTGCCCCCCTCTGCCTGGTTGTGTCTTGTCATTCGGACAGAACTTACCAGAGAGGATGTTGATGCTGCTTGATACATAGCCCTGCTCACCGAATCCTGTTTTACTGTTACTGTCTGCATTTTGCTTGATTAGTGTCTGTGAAATATATGGCAGTTTACTTTTGAATACTGGTCAATGAAGAGTTAATATCACTTTATTTCTGAAAAAATTATAAGACAAACCAAACAACATTATCCTTCAGTTAAAAATTAATGAAATGAACATTAATTAAACTACCAGAGTACAAAGTGAAACATTGCACAATTCAGTGATTCTAGTAAACAGCTGGTTCATGTTCAGGTCAGTGAACGCACCATCTTGTAGTCAGCAAAACTGTTGAAAATGACTTTGCAAAATGGTTGAATTGAGACACGGTGCTCCTCGGCCTCACCACTGTCTCTAAAACACTGGCCATCTCCAAATTCTACCCGGAGAGCTTCCGAACGAGAACTGGACTGTTATTCACGTATTTGTCACAACAGAAAAGTTGGAGAATATCTGAACATCAAAGATATGTGTAGCGTGGCCTCGCCAAAGGACTAGCATAGGGCTGCATGTTGGTCTAAACACAGTACAAAATTTGTAAAATCTCATCTGACAGCAAACATGTCCTGCAAGTTTATCTCTTCTGATACGCCACTTGAACTTTAAATCTGCACATTGAACCCGATCCTGAATGAATGTGTTATGAATGTGACGGATATCTGCAGCATTTGGTAATTACGTTGTCTCCTTCATAAAACATATCTAGTGTATGTCAGTTTCACAACATCAGAATTGAAGCAGAATTGTGGAACCGTATTGTTGTCAGCATGGTCCTAACCCAAACTCGTTGTGTGTGACTGAGCTGGAAATGTCTGAGTAGTATTATTTGTAGAATTGTTCTAATAATTAACAGCAAAGTCTCTTCACACAAGATCTTTAATTTTGAATTGTTCAATAGACACCAAAATCACTCATTTATTCGGTTTACGTTTATGACTCAATATGATGAAAACAGTGCACAAATGAGAGTAAGGGGTTTTGAAATGAGTCAAGCTACCACACCCAAGAACTAATTAGTGTTAAGTGTTCTCTGTATTGAAAAATAAATCTGCTTTTTGTTGCTTGCAATCATCATTTAACTCATCCTGTTTGTTTTCTCATTTCTTTTTGGATTTGACCCCTCCACATTTCTCACACCGCTCAGGTTTCTGTTGCATTGAGTTCCCACTGTCCCACTTTTCTGTTCTCGCTCTGTGTTTATGGACATCCGGTGAGCTCTGTGTTCAGCCGCACGACAATTTTTACTTTGTGAGAACAGATTTTCTGGAAACAAATTTATTCCCTTCTCAGAATGCCTGACACTGATCTGATTCTGATTGATCTTCTCGTTCTTGTTTCCTTTTCCCTTGAATTAAATCTCATTTCAGCTTGATGAAATTAGGCAGGTCCATACTAAGACTCCATTTATTGTTCTACATTTGTCCCTTACAATCTTTAAGTTAGAATCAAATTAAATTGATCACTATTCCCTACATACTGTCCTTGAACTTCCAGATGGTAGTGGTAATGAGAGTGGAACGTGCTGCCGAAGGAATGCCATGGCATTCACACCTGTTGCTCAGTGACGGTAGTGGAGGGAGGGAGTGATTGTGGACAGGTATCATTCAAGTCGTCTGCATCGTCAGTTTTCGTTCAAACTGTTTGAGTACTGTTGAAGCTGAACTCATTCAGACAAGTGGAGATTATTCCATCATATTCCTGACTTGATCCTCGGAGATAATGTGCAGAGTTTAGCACGACAGGAGAAAAGTTACCAGGTGCAGGATTCATATCTTCTGATCTGATGCTCTTCCTATCGCAGTTGTTTCATCTTTGATAAACCTCCGTATGCTGGTGTCAATGGACTCAAAAATGGCAAAATCTTTGGATGGTGCATGGCGAAGATGAGATGTTTTATGAATCATTTTCTAATATTCGGGTGGCACAAATTTTACTTGTCACTTGTTAGCCCAGGCCTGAATGTTGTCCAGGTCTTGCTGCATTTGACTGATTTTGTGATCTGAGGAATTGAAAAAACATAAACTCATGAGAAAACTTATGTTTATCTGAATGACTGAAGGAACGAGCTTGCAGATAGCTGTTTTTGCAAAGTGCCTACTGCCTTTTTTCTCCCCTCGGAGATAATGTGCAGAGATTAGCACGACAGGAGAAAAGTTACCAGGTGCAGGATTCATATCTTCTGATCTGATGCTCTTCCTATCGCAGTTGTATCATCTTGGATAAACCTGCGTATGCTGGTGTCAATGGACTCAAAAATGGCAAAATCTTTGGATGGTGAATGGCGAAGATGAGATGTTTTATGGTAGTCATTGTCTAATATTTGGGTGGCACAAATTTTACTTGTCACTTGTTAGCCCACGCCTGACTGTTGTCCAAGTCTTGCTGCATTTGACTGATTTTGTGATCTGAGGAATTGAAAAACATAAACTCATGAGAAAACGTATGTTTATCTGAATGACGGAAGGAACGAGCTTGCAGATAGCTGTTTTTGCAAAGTGCCTGTTGCCTATTTTCTCCAGGATGACAGTGGGTTTACAAGGTGCTGGTGCAATGAATCTTGTAGATCGTGTGCACTGCTACCACTGAGGGAATATATGTTCGTGAAAGTAAGAGCAATTAAATCTGCTGCATTTGTCCTGGGTTATTCCTGGGTTGCAATCTATCAAAGGCTTTGGAGAGTCAGCAGCTGAATGACTCACTGCCGAACTCTTGAATACTGATCAACTCTTGAAGACAGTGTCATTTATATTGTGATGCCAGGGCAATTTCTGATCATGATAGGGCACCTGATACTGATTAATACGACGTTCAGACATCAGTGATGGTAATGCTTTTGAAAATCAATAATGAAGGATTTGATTCTTTATTGTATTATTTATTTAAAGCTTTTTGTGGCTTGAGAATTACTCGATATTTGTCCGAAAACAATCTGGATATTTCCCAAGTCTTATTGCATTGAGTACAGCCTATTTCAGGAATGGTATAATCAGTAAACATTTCCAAGTCGAACTTTAAGATAGAGAGATGGTCAAAGCTGAAGATGTTTGAGCATGAGACATTCTATTTCCTGCGAAAGAGCTGCAGAATTCTTCTGGGGTCCGACATACCCACATTAAAAACAATCAGTTTTGTTGCTGATGAGTATTCCAAACCGGAGAGTACTTCCGCAAGATTCTGATGAACTACAATTTAACTCAGCCTCCTAAAACTTTACTCAGGCACCATTCAACCACTGTTACATCGTGCCTTGATGTTCAGAGTTATGAGTCTCATTGCTGCTTTGGAAATTACCTATTTTGAACATAGATTACAATGGTGTCAGGATTTGATTGAGCTTGGTGGGACACGAACTGAACGTCAATGAATACGTTATTGCTGATCGATCACATGATTATTTCCAGCTTCCTTCACATTTACACTGATGTCTCAGTGACTCGCTTCCTGTAAAGGAAAAACTTAGGCAAGTTATCACATGTTTGGTACATGTCAGTGTTCTTGCTGGATTGGAACACTGAATTGAATCACTGTTTCCAGTATTTCGAGACATTTCTTATGGTGTGTGGAGTGAATCAATGTGACTGAAAATTTGGGTTTGCGATTCTGGGGCCCATTGAAGAAGTCTGAAATGGATCATCTGCTCAGCGCTTCTGGCTGAAGATTATTAAAAATGCAGCGACTTCACTTTTTCACTGGTGTGCTGCACTCCCCCAAAACTGCGGATTTCGCTTTTGGAGAGCAGCCACCACCTCCAATGTTCTCTTTCATTGTATCCCATCTTTTATTACTAACCATGGCATGACCGCAGAGATCGATCTGAACGATTGATGGTGGGATCACTGAGCGCTGTCCATGACTTGTTGCTTCTGTTGTTTAGCATGCAAGCTGTCCTGTTTTGCAGTTGAAGACAACAGCTTATCCAGGTTGGCCCCTCGGTGCTGCTACCGAGATGTCGTTTTGCACTTTTCATTCAACGATGGTGGATCCCTGGCCTGATGGTTTCTGGTCAGTAGGAGATATGTCGGGCCATGAGGTTGCAGTCTAAATGAATTGTACAGAGTAAGATTCTGCTGCTGCCGATGGCCCACTGCACCTCATGTATGCCTCGTGGTTAATTGTTCGATCTGTTTGAAGTTTGTCCCATTCAGAAAGCAGGTTGCTCATTAACAAGTTGGGAGGGTCTAACAAATGTGCAGATGGCAAATCCTCCCCACAAAGTCCGTCCAATGGCCATTCCTACGGATATATTAAATTGAGTGGTGTAGTTGCAGTAGGTAGAATGATGATGATGAGCCCAAATGTATAATTCCCTTTTACTGATTTCCTCATAACCTGCAGTCTAGTAGCCACAGGATCCAGCTTCACTGCTGAGTCCTAAAGAGACGATATATCGAGAAGCTGACCGTCTCTGCCTGGCTCTGCTTTGTCAGTCGGACAGAACCCACCAGAGAGGATGGTGATGTTGCCTGGGACAGAGCCCTTTTTAACAGAATCCTGTTTTACGGACACTGTCTGACTTTTGCTTGATTAGTCTGTGGGAATTATGTACCACGTCACTTTTTACGCATCGTTACAAATTTAAAGTAAACTAAACAGCATTAATTTGCAGTTAAAATTATTGAAGTGAACACTAATTAAATTCCAGAGTACAACGTTAAATATTGCACAATACAGTGACAATTGAAAACATCTTATTCATGTTCATGTCAGTGAACACACCATCTTGCAGTCAGCAAAGCTGTTGAAAATGATTTTTGAAAAATGCTTGAAATCAGATACGGTGCTCCTCGGTGTCACGACTACCAGCAAAATCCTGACAATCTCCAAAATCTACCCGTCGTGCTTCCGAACTGGAACTGGACAGTGATTCAAAACAGATCAGTTGGAGACATACCTGAACAACAGGGCTATGTTTGGGGCAGACTGGCTAATGGATTAGCATAGAGTTGGTGCTAGTCCAAACGCAGTTCAAAATTCGTAAGAATCATCTGACAGCAAGCATGTCCTGCAAGATTATCTCTTCTGATATGCCACCTAAAGTCAATAATTCTGCATATTAGACCGGATCCTGAATGTCTGGGAAATGAATGTGATGGATGTCTGCTGCACGTGGTATTTTGCGTTGAATCCTTCATAAACAATATCCAGTGTATGTCAGATCAACAACATCAGAATCCACGTGGAATTGTGCAGCTCCGTAGATGTCAGCTCAATGACCTTGCGTGTGACTTGAGCTGGAAATATCTATGTAGTTTGTTTCAGAATTGTTCTGACCAGAAAAAAAAAATTCTAAAATGCCTATTTTTTATTCGTCAGAGGGAAACGGGTCTGGGTAGGTTACTCTTCAGAAGGTCAGTCTGGACTAGGAGGGCCGAAGGGCCTGTTTCCGCACATTTGGGTATCGAATCTAATCTGAACAGCAAAGTATCTTTACTGAAGGACAGACATCCTTGAGGATAGTCCGTACTTTGCGATTGTTCAATAAGCAAAAAAATCCACCCATCTATTCAGTTTACTTTCCTGACTCAACATGATGAAAGCAATGCACAAATCACAGCAAGTAGTTTTGAGATGATGAGTTACCACACACAAGAACTAGTTATTATTAAGTGCAAGGACTTAATGAAATTGTCCCTCTATCTGAGCGAGGAAGATTGCGTCAATTTCCACCTGTTTCAAAACCGTGTTGCAACATATCCTAACAGATTAATATTCAAAGTTCGACACTAAGGAGCGAAGTTCGTAACTCGGTTCGCTCAATCAGTTGGATAGCTAGTTTGCAATGCAGATTAATGCCAACAGTGTTGTTTAAATTCCCGTACTGACTGAGGTGACTGTAAAGGACTGTCCCACTCAACCTCTTCCTTATTTGAGGCTTGATGACTGTCCAGTTAAACTACCACCAGTAGTCGATATCTAATGAGGGAACAACCCTGTCATCCCGTAGGAGTATGATGCCTAACCTTTCCATTTCGGATCCACAGGCTCACCCATAAACACCCCCGGGAAACTGCCACAGTTCTGTTCTGGAGCTGGGATGGCTGCTCTGAACCAACCCCAACCGTTTTCTTTCTCCCCGTTATATCGTCAAGCAGTGCAAAGGCACGAAGAGAAACTGTTTAAAGGAGAGCTGTAGGACAGGCCTCCCAATTCTGGACCGAGCCCCGAGGCGTTAGGAAGGATGACTTTGCGGGGTCCACAGGGCTTTTTACTTTTGTTCCAGTCAACCGAGGGGCCTTCCTTGTGCCGTGTGTTACTGACGCTTTGGTCTTTTGATGGCACCCTACAAGGTCTCCTTCATTCCGTTCCTCCAATGTATATTCCACAAATTTCTACACTGTATTTTCAATTAAGTCATTACCCAAGTCAGTTTTTTAAACTATCCACCTGCATGTCTGTGTCTCAACCTATCATCTTGTCGAGCCGCTTCAACCATTTCTATCTCAAAATCGTCGAATCTCCACAATCTGCATGAGTTACTACAACCGTATCTATAATTATTAAATTCCTCTCGCACCTACATACCTCCCTATCTCTCGATCCCACTCCCAAGTATGACACTCTTCGCTGCCTGACTAACCTTCGGCAGCTCTTGCTCTATGACTGTGAATTCCTGCAGAATCTGTGCTACTCCGTAATTGTCCAGCCTCTTCCAAACCCTGCAACGACTACCTATCTCTCCGAACTCCTCCAGCTCCTTTACACTCCCTATCTCTCTAACCACCTCAAGCCCCTTCACCCTTCCATATCTCACTGATCTCATTCTGGCCTTTCCCCCTCCCAATCTCTCTCACCACTTCCGGCCCCTCCGCCCTTCCCTATATCTGTAACAACCTGCAACTTCTAAAAACATCCCTATCTCTCAAACTACTTAAGCGCCTACACCCTTCCCTATCTCTGTAAACATCTCCATACATTCCAGCCTAACCTATCCGCCCAACAACCTCCAGCACATCTGTAACATCCTCCAGCTCCTTCAGCCATCACTATCTCTCTAACCACGTTCAGCCAAGTCGCATCTCCTTATTTCTCGAATCTCCTCCAGGCCTTACATCCCAGTCTGCCTAACCTCCAGCCGCTACAATCTTCCCTATCTCTCTAAACACCCTCCAGCTTCAAACCCCGACTTATGACACTCACCATCTCTGGACATAAACCTTCTGTCTATAATTCTAAACACTTGCATTCCCTAAACCCCTTCCGATCTCTCGAAACTCATCCAGCCACTACACCCACTCGCATTTCTCTAACCACCTCCATCCGCTATACCCCTCCTGAACTCTCTAACCATCTCGAGCCCCGAAAGCCCTCCCTATCACTAAAACCAACTCCAGCTGTCGCTAACCTCCCAAATTCTGTTTCTCCAATCACCTCCATATGCCTCACCCCTCGCTATCTCTCTTCCCACTTCCAGTTCTACACCACTATTTATTTATCTCATCACCTCCAGCCCCCAAACCCTTCTCTATCTAGCTAGCTCCAGACCGAAATCCCTCCCTATCTCTTTCACCTCCAGCTCTGGCAACTCTCCCAATATCCTGAAAATAAACAAAATCTCAGTAGCCTTTTCTCGCATGCCCAGGCCTCCCTATCTCTATCAGATCTCCAGCCTTGCTTTTCTCTTTCAATAAAATCCTCCAGCTCGCAATAGCACGATTATCTCCTCAAGACTTCACTCC
>NW_025205841.1:0-10978 GCF_004010195.1 Chiloscyllium plagiosum | reverse complement strand
AACATGTGTTCATCCATTGGTTCCTGTTTAACATCTCTATGTGTTGACTAGACCAATTGTCATTCTGTGTAATAGGCAGGAGGGAATGAATGAAATATGCCTCTTGTTATCCAATAGTTTCTATTGGCGGAATAGCTTCATCATATTCCTGTGACATCAACTTGAGTTGCTGAAGGAGCCCATTTTCTTTATTTATTGGAAATGAACAGCGTCCAGCAGTAGTGTGTCACATGAATATTCCTAACACTTTAATATCTGAAGCTTGAATGTTATCTAGATTTTGCTGTTTCACTTCCTGAGGGGTGGCAACTGTTCTCAACATTATGTCATATTCAGGAAAATCCAAATCTTATAATGGTGGAAGAATTCGTTCAAGCAGCTGATTGTGTCGTGGAAGGCACTCTGAGGATCACCAATAGAGATATGCCGAACTGAGATGACTGATATCCAGCAATGTGAATGAATCCAATCAATGGGATGTTACCATATGACTACCATTAAGTTCAATCTTGTTCAGGCTCCTTGTTACTATCCTCAGTCAAACACTGCCTTGTTGTCAGGACCAGTCACTTTTTTCTTCTGTTCATGTAAGTAAGTTATGGCGAATTTATGGGCCGTGTTTGCTTCTCTTAATGGGTAGCAACTACCGAAACTTCTTTAGCCAGACAGTCGAGGAGCTGCATTACTACAGTTTTTTTGCAAGTTGGGTGTGGTTTTGGGTGTTTGGATGGTTGGGATTATGTATTGATTCAGGTTCGATACACAAACAGTTTAGCGTTGTCGGCCTTCAGGAGCGGGGTTTCATTGAATTGAAGGTAAAGGCATGCTTAAGGCCTGAATGGCCCTTAAGCATGCCTTATTCCAATGTACCCAGTCCTCAGATAATTTATATCCTCTTCCACATCCTGGTTACATACTTTGCAACATAGTAGAGATGCTCCATGGTCTGCTCTTTATTCAGAGTTATAGGATCGAGGGGCTGATTAGCTTCTCCCTGAAACAATATATCAGCTCCAGGGGACAGAATAGCCACGTCCATCTTTGGTGAGACAGGGTCGAAGACCTGAATATTCTTCTGCTGTTCCTTCGTAACAGGCTCAAGGAGCAGAACAGAACCTTGAATTTACTGTGTAAACGGCTTCTTTTGATACATCCTTCTGTTGAACTATGAAAATAAAATCGGTAATCTTTCATTCTTGGAATTTCAAATGGGTATTGGATCAATGTCATTTTCATTTCGTTGATGCGGAGAAGGCAAAGCTGGATTTGGGTGGATAAAGCTAAAAATTACACAACACCAGTTCATAGTCAAACAGGTTTATTTGGATGTACAAGCTTTCGGAGCGCTGTTCATTCGTCAGTGTAATTTTTAACTTTATTGGTGTTGTGTAGTTTTTCACTGTTTCCTATCTATATAAGTTTACAACGTCACTGCAGGGAATCAGTTGAGGGAAACATCGCTAAGCTGCTACCAATGCAACAATATGAGTTTTTCAGTGAGGTGGTCATATCTGTCCAGATGTGATCTCACCAAAATCATGTGCAGCGTCAGTAACATTTTGCCAGCCTGCTGTAATATTTCGACATCGTTTGGAGCAATCTCAGTTGTCTGGAGGAATGCATAGAGATTTTTAAATGTCATTGTCGTTCTCTTCTCCAACGGCATAATGAAAATCCTCGTGAAAATGTCACAGTGATGCTTGGGAAGAACAGAGAAGATGTGTCAAGCTGACTTCAACTTCAAGATAGGCCTCGCAGAATATCTCGCCTGAATCTACCATTAATCTCCACAGAGCACACACTGAATCTTCACTGAATCTGCTTAGGTGGAGAAAACAGCAAGGAAAAACCAACATTGTTAGGAATTATATATCAAGTGAAAAAAGCAAACAAATGTTGGGCGTGTTATAAAACAAGAAATTATATCTACACGTATGTGAGTAAAACAGTTATAATGAACGAATTCAACTTGCATCTTCCTTTGTTAACCAGGTGAATGATAATGCTGGAAAAATCCATTTCATGAACGTGTGTGAGATGGTTTCCCTTAACAATATGGTGAGCCCAAAGCCAGAGATCAGGCTATTTTGGTGTTGTGTGATCAGATATTTTCATAGAAATCCATGTTATAAAGGAGCTTTTGCGAATACTGATTATAATATATTGAACTTTATATGGCGTCTGAATACTAAACATTTATTGCTTTCTTTTGAAGTTATATTCATGAGCATGAGTCATACAACGCATGAAGTTGTGAGGGCAACTTGGTTCCAGTGAATTAGAAAAGTAAAAGAAAAACATTTAATGGAAGACAGACAATATCTGTCATTTATAGAAGTACAGCAAGGTGGAATATATATATATATATATATATATATCCCAAAGTGCAAACAGCAAAAGGGAAAGTTGACTCATCGATGGTTAAAGCAGAGATTAAGGATTGCATTAGATCAGAGGAGGCAGCTTGAAAACTGACAGATATTATGATGTAAAATGGATGCAGATACATTTGCGACCCAGCAAAGGAGGACCAAGAAACTGAAAAGATAACCCAAAGGAAATCAGTCTAATCTAATAAGACATATTATCTATCTAAAAGCTTCTATCGATATTTAAAAGGAGAATTTAAAAAAAAGGTTGAATGCAGAACCGTGGATATGCGGACAGAACATGTTTAGCAAATGTTATGTCACAGCGGTGAACCCCTTTGTCAATTAAACCAAACACCCAGAAAAGTTCAACTTGCTACACATATCCGTTAGACTATGAGTGACAGTTAAATCTCAAATACCATTATTTAATCAAAATAACATCAATTTATTTTTCAACTCTAAAAGTGAACATTAAGCAACAACGATTCACAACGCTTAGACCCCTTTCTCTGAACTGCAAATTTCCTTTCTCCAAATCCATAACAATATGCTCTCCAATAAGACACTTACTAAAATTGCATCAACGACTGAGAATGGATATGGAGAAGTACTGGAAGGCAAGATTAGGGAGAATCCCAAGACATGGCCCAAGTATGTCAAGTGGAACAGAATAATCAGAAAAGTATTTAGGCCCATTAGAAACCAAAGTGTCAATCTGCGTGCGAAGCTGAAGAACCATTCATTGATTAAACATGAGTGTTTTGCGTCGTTTTTACCTTGGAGATAGGATGCAAATACAGATTTGAGCAAATGGACCGTGAAGCTATTGAGCAGGTTGAGAGAATTTGCCAGCAGTGATGGATGGTTTTGTCTATTATTAAAACGGAAAAATCCCCAGATCCGTAGAATTTGTATCCCAGGTCGCTTTTGGAGACGAGAGGAAAGGACCTGAACCAAATTGTTAAAATAAATCCGTCCACAGTGGAAGTACCAGCAGATTTCCGAACAGCTAATGCGTTTCATTTTTCAAGAAAGATGGGAGTGACAGAGTTGGTAACAACAGACCAACGAGTATCAGACCAGTGTTCTGGACACTACTGCAGAAAATAAGGAAGGAGAAAATCGATCACCATTTCGAAAGTGAATGCTTCATCAGGGAGAGTCGGCATGACTTTATCAAATGGAAGTTATTCCTTACAAAGATTGTTGATTTTTTAATGAGAACGTTCAGCTGGCTAACCAGCACGTTTTTCGATAACGCCCCAAATGGGAAACTGATAAAGAACGCGAAATCTCATTTCATCGAGTTTAACGTGGGACGTTACATTCAAAATTGCTTTCGATGTAAGGAACAAAGAGTACTGGTAGAAAGCCGTTTGTGTGATGACATTGGTGAACGCTGGCTTGCTACTGGGATCAGTGTTGTTCCCCTTATACTTTGCGCTATTCATAAACGATATGAATGTGAATATTGACGGGGTAGACAGAATGAGATATATAAGTTGGTGTTTGATACAGAAAATGACTGGCTGGTTGGCAGTGAGGCAAAATGTCTCTTGTTGCTTGAAGACACAGATGGAATGTTCAGATGGTCAAATCAACGGCAATTGTATTTTCTACCTGATAAACATGATGTAATACGTTTTGGAAGAAGGGACCAGACAGGACAGTGCTCAATAAATGGCAATCCATTAGGAATCTTAGAGCTGAGAGGGTGCTTCTCCACAAACCCCTGAATGTAACTGGGCCGGTTTTTGGCTAATTCAGAAGGTGTAGTGGACCCTAAATATCGCCTTTATCCATCTAAGCAGAGATTATTAGCACAATGCATGAATTTAGTTCGCCCACAATGGAATACTGTGTGCAGTTCTGTATGTCACAGAATGATGTGATTGAACTGGGAGAGGGGGATAGAGGAGCGACACCAGTATTGTGCCTGGGATGGAACGTATCAGCTGTGAAGCGATGCTGCAAAAGGTCAAGTTTTTGCTGTGGAGCAGAGAAGGCTGACAGGAACATAATCAGAACTACAAGAGTGCGAGGAGCATGGATGCGTGGATAGAAATTAGCCATTCCTTTTAGTCAACGGGCCAATAACATGAGAGCAGGCTTTGAAAGTGAATGATTTGAGGTTAAGAGAGGATTTGAGGATTGTTTCATATCCAAAGGCATTGGGTTCTGCAATACACTTACTGAAAGGGTAGTGACCAAGGGTACCCTCAGAAACGTAAAATAATTTGCTTAGCCTTTCATGGCAGCTCGCCTCATAGCAGCGCGAGTGAAGATCGTCCTGTATTTCTGCCCGTACAGAATCTATGTTTCTGTGATAGCATGATCGTGGAAGGTCAAGTAGTGAGCAGCTTAATACAAGAAATGGTGGGTTTCTGTAGAGTAATTTAACAAGATGATTTGCATAAACTTCTCAAAACATACAAAGATAGCAGGTTGGAGGAGATAATTGCAGCTGCATTATAGTCTGAATCAGGAGAATTGAGAACAGGAAAATGACAAAAACATGAAGCAACTACTTTCGTGTTTACTTGAATGAAGAAAGCAAATAAACCAAAAATACATTCCAGAAATACTAGGAAAACGATATCTTGTGAGGTAAGGGAAATGGTGTAAATGCGAATCCACAGCTTTGGAGAAATTATCTGGACTGAAATATGATACTTGCCCATGGCCTGATGATCTGAACTTTCGGGTACGAAACAACATGGTCATTGTAACAAGGAATGGTTTGCTTGACACCGTCTAAATCGTGAAAATTCTGCAACAGAATTGGCCGATGTGAAAGTAACAAATATACCTCATCTATTTGTAAATGAGGCAGGATGTTAACGGTGAATTGCAGTCCGTTCTTCCAAATATAGGCAGTCAGCGTAATGAAAACTTCTATTACAAAGGATGCAATACCAAGGAACTTAAACAATTAAATTAACTTACAGGTAGTAAGCATAGAAAATGTTGACTTGGATTTATGAAATAAGAATCATATTTTAAAAACAGACTGGTAAGTAATTTGAAAGCAACAGTGGAAACAGTGCATTTGGATTTTCAGAAATATTTTGGTGAAGTCCCAAGTCGAATGTCCATTAGCTGGGTCTAATATAGTTTCATGGTGTAACATTCGAGAGTTTACAGAAAAAGAGAGAGTCGCATTTTTCTGATTTAGACGACAATTACTACTGGGATATCTGTGCTTGGGACCTAACCACTGACAATAAGTATTAAAAATGTGTTTGGGGGAATCCGATACAATCATTCCAAATCTTCTGATGGCTGAAAATCATGGCAGTGAGTTCTGAAGCCGGAAGTTGATACTGGGGATAATAGACTTGGCGCGAGGATCAGCATAGATAGACCCTGCCAAGTGGGTTGAAGTAAGATTGGAAACGATCTAGACCGCCTTGGTCGTCAGTCAAGGAAGCAATGTTACAGGAACAGAAAAAAGTAAGGAAGATAAATGTTTTTTTGATTTTCAATTCAAAAGGGATTTGAGATCAGGAGTAGGGTTGTCATAGAAGGGTTGCACAGATCCTTGGTTTGACTTCATCTTGAATATTGTAGAACGTTGTGTGTAGTTTTCATCACCTTTCTTTATGAAAGATATACTTCTTCAAGAGGGATGAAACGAAGGATTCTCATACTGAACTCGCGGATGGCAAGCTTCTTCTATGAGCATACGTCTAATCAATTAAATTAAATTCGATTAAATTCGATTCCCTATAGTGCGGAAACAGACCCTTCGGCCCAACCAGTCCACAACGACACTCTGAAGAGTTACCCACTCAGACCCATTTCCCTCTGCCTAAAGCAACTTGTACTGTGGCAATTTAGCATGGCCAATTCGCCTAACCTGACCATCTGTGGACTTTGGGATGAAACCGGAGCAGACACGGGGAGAATGTGCAAACTCCACACAGTCAGTTTAACATGTATTTGGTGAGGTTTCGGAAAATGAGAGGTGATTACAGTGAAATAAAAAGAAGTCTGTCAATTTTAAACATTTAGGCAGCAAGGATGATAATTCCTATTCGATACAGGTAGGCCACTCTGCACTGAGATCAGAATAACTGACCTCATACAGTTGTGAATCTGGGGAATTCTCGAGAACATAATTCTGTCGAGGTCGTCGTCGAAGAGTGTGGCTCTGGAAAAGCACATTCTGTCACGCAGCATCCGAGCAGCAAGAGAGTCAAAGTTTCGGGCATAAGCTCTTCATCAGGAATGCGGTAGCACCGGGTGGTGTGGGGTTCGCGGACTGAGGTTGGAGACTGTGAGTGAGATATCTCCTGAGGTGATGAGGTTATGTATGGTCTTGGAGATTATGGTTTGGTGATGGGTGATGACGACGTGGTCCAGTGGGCAGTCAGAAGTGGTGTCCAGATGTTGGTCGTTGACTCCGACGGTTTAGAGGTCTGTGTGCCTAACAGCAACTGCGCCTCCATCTTATCCACAGGTTTGATGGTGAGGTAAGGGCTGGAGTGGAGCGAGAGGAGGGTTCTGCGTTGCTCGAGTCATAGGATGGATTGGGGAAGGGGTGGACATGTTGAGATATTCAACATCACGGCATCAGTTGGAAATGAAGAGTTCAAGTGCATGTAAGAGAGCAGCACGGGGTGTTCAGGTAAAAGGATTGTAATGCAGGTGGGAGAAAGGATCAACGGACCGGGGGCGGTAGTCCTGGTGGAATAAAGTAAGCATTGAGCTGTAGATGGCATAATTGTGTTCGATATAATAACATGTGTCGAATTCCTTGATCCTGTAGCATAGGGAGATGAAGGTGACGAGTTTGCTGAGGACAGATCACACATCCCCAGTGAGAGAGAGTTCTGAGGGGATGGTGGAAACTTGGCAGGGCTGGGAGCTAGGACCTGTTGTAAAAATTGAGCTTGGCGTCCTCGTGGAGACTATCACGCTTGTGCGCATTGTTATGGTATCGACTGAGGCAGCACTATTGCAAGTTACGGTCGCTCTGGCGGTGAGTGCTAGAACTGGACCCTGTTGTACGCCGATGTGATGGCAACCAATGGCATCAGATTGGTTCTGGAGGCTGGAAGAAGCTTCTGGGATGGTTGAGGACACCTGAGTCGAAGGTGCATCCATGAAAGTTTAGTCTACTAATGTTGCTGGTGTCTGATATGATGGAGAAAAAAATATTTATTAATTGTGTGAATCCTTCTGAGGGTGAAGAACAGCAGTGGTCCTTTATAAGTCTGAGAGAGTATAGCCCTGATTGTGCCAGGGTTAACTGCAGCGAGTGTACGTGTAGATACATGAGTGCAGGCTGGAGGGGAAGATCCAGTGAGAGAACAGTTTCTTCGGCAGTGGTTGTCTTGGTATGGTCCTGAATGTGATGAATATAGCCCGGAGTCCAGTGCTAAAGATGTAACTGAAGAGCTTCAGGGCAGAGGAGATGGCATTTCTGATGAAGGGCGTTTGCCAGAAACGTCGACTCTCCACCTCTTCAGATGTTCCCCGACCGGCTGTATGTTTCCAGTACCACAATCATTGATTCTGACCTCCGGCACCTGCAGGCCTGAATTCATCCACAATGGTGTGGAAGCCAAGGCACTGGATAAAAATAAGAATCAATTCGATGAATTGATCGATAGGAAAGGCATGTATAGACAACACCTTTCTGGCATGGAGACAAAGGACTAGCAATTGTTAAATTGAATGGGGGGATGCTTAATCGGTCGTAGGGATGATTGCAGTTCCTGCGTTTTTTTTCATAATTTATTGCACGAAGAGCGTTGAAGAGGTGTTCAGACATGAACTAAAATTGGTACATGATGATTTGATTAAATGTTTTATTCATTCTCCTTCGACTGTGGGTTCTGTGGGAAACCTCTGTAAATGTTGACACAAACGCTCAGACGTTTAGAAGAAGGTCTCTGTAAGGTAGACTGGACTGTGATTCCCGTTCGCTTTTCTGACACTTTGGCTAGTATTGGGTGTTCTATCTTATTTTCTCCTTTAAGAACCTGCAGCAGTTTGAGATAACTGAATCTCTTGCTTGGCGATTTCAGAGACCATTTTAGAATTAAACACATGTCTGTGTGTATGCAATCACATTTCGCCCAGGAAAGCACGGTATATTTGCTTCCTGAAAATACATTCCTGAAGTAAATTGCTGTTTCTGAACGATCATTGGTTTCAAGGCCAATGTTAAAGACTCCACATATTATGAATCGATATTCGATGAATTATTTTTAGCTTCCACCAGCTGCCAGTGCATTAGCCTGGACTGGATTAGTTATCCAGTGACATTTCCACAACAACATAATCTCAACATGGTGAGCTATCGGAAAGGACTCTGAGAAGTTATTTCCATGTGGCTTAACAGCTCTGTCAAAAAGAACGTCCACCAATTTAACTATTATGATAAGACTGAGGAAATGGCAATTGGTCAGGTGTTAATTATTGTCCTATGAGGGATTGGACATATTTGAGCAATTTTCCACAATGATTAGGAGACATCAGAGTTGGAGCTGAAATGTAATAACATCCTCAGTGTTACGGCTTATTGTGCATCGCATGTTCTCAAGTCGTATTGCGAGAATGGTATGAGGGCTCACCGCCTTTTTTGTGTTCCTGTGTTCAGCTGTTTCTTGATGCCACGTATAGTGATTCGAATTGTATCAAGAATGTCATTTGTGATTCAGCGAATATTATGATAAGAAAGAGGTGAATCATGATCCTCGAGCTGAAGATGATGCAGGTACTCATGCCTTACATTTTGCGCTGTTGTACTGGGCTATTCTGTGCTTGACGATTGAGATATTTGTGGAGTTTCCTTGTCTCAAAACAGATGAAAGAACCCATTTTCCAATTATTTTCAGTTCTTAAGAAGTGTCACACTCGACTTGAAATGTTACCTCTGTTTCGCTGTCTTTAAAGGTGCTGCCAGACATGTTACATTTCTCCTGAAAATAACAGTTTCATTTTCAACAAAAGCAAGAGATGCGGATGCTGAAAATGGTTTAATAGTCCAAAATGTGGCAGAAATGCACAGCTTAAATCTCTTCTGTTGTTCTTCGGATTTTTTCACCCTGCCTATCAGATGTTGGTTCACCTGAAAGGAATCAGACATTCAAGTGCAGTTGCTTTAACTGATTGTCTTCACTTTCAGGTACACATGCTTCTGACCCTGGCATGTTTGTATGCATTCATCTCTGAACCATCAGCTTGATTGTAATGGATGTAGGTTTGCCCGCTGAAAATGAAACTTCTAGCTCTGGGAGCAAGCGTATATCCAGAACCCGAAACTGAGCCATAAATCTTGTCAAAACATGCTTGGTTGGAATGGTAGACTAAATTAGTTTTCCGACCAGAATGTTACAGATTGTTGTTAAATGCAATTATGATTCTGCTGCACAGCACCGCATATATTCTCCGTTTTGAGCTCCAGTATCTGCATGAATATCTGTTTCATCCACCCCAATTCACACCGAGACCCATTCACACATCGTCGCTGGAATCAACAGCTTACTCTGGTCACAGTATTATTCTAGTATTGTCATTCTTCTGGGTTGTCCCCGTGTTGCAAATTTTACATTTTTTAAAACTGTTTAACGTATTCTTCTGAATCGTTTCAACTTGAGTATTGTCCAGTTCTGTTTTTAAAGTGACTCTGCTTTGCTCTGTTTCTCCCGTGAACGTGCACTTTGGATAGTCGCTGTTTCCACGTTATTTATAGAGTCATAGAGTCATAGAGATGAACAGCATGGAAACAGGCCCTTCAGTCCAATCTGTCCATGCCGACCAGATATCCCAACCCAATCTAGTCACACCTGCAATCACCCGGCACATAACCCTCTGAACCCTTCCTGTTCATATACCCATCCAAATGCCTCTTATTTGTTGCAATTGCACCAAACTCCACCACATCCTCTGGCAGCTCATTCCATACATGTACCACCCTCTGCGTGAAAACGCTGCACCTTAGTTTTCTATTATATCTTTCCCCTTTCACCCTAAACCTGTGCCCTCTAGTTCTGGACTCTCCGACCCCAGGGAAAAGACTTTGTCTATTTATCCTATCCATGCCCCTCATAATTTTGTAAACCTCGATAAGGTCACCCCTCAGCATCTGTGGCAAAAATGCAGAGCTATTGAATCGGATCCAATGACACTTATTCAGAACGCTTCAGTTTTTCCAGCAATTTTTGTTTATGTCAAATTTCCAGCATCCACATCTCTTGGTTTTATTCAGATTGAGTCTTTTATTTTCAGGAGAAACATGACAGTTCTGCCAGTATGTGTGAAGACAGAGAAACGAAGGGAACGTTTCAATTCTAGTAGGTCAATTCTTTGGAACTGAAATAATTCCAAAATGGGCATTTTAATATATTGCCCTAGATGGAGGGTGCACCTTAAAAAATGGACTGCGTAGTTTATATGCAAAAGGGAAACTGGCTCTTAATTGCATTGTTAGAGAAACAGTTACAAAATTGGTATAATCAATGCGTGAATGGGAGATATCGTTTCACTCTGTTGAGATAAACAAGAAGGATCTCCTGTTCCCTCGATGCTGCCTGACCTGCTGCGCTTTTCCAGCAACACGCTTCCATCTCTGATCTCCAGCATCTGCAGACCTC
>NW_025205840.1:8884-10977 GCF_004010195.1 Chiloscyllium plagiosum | reverse complement strand
AGTCCTTGCCTTTCCAAATACATGTACATCCTGTCCCTCAGGATTCCCTCCAACAACTTGCCCACCACTGACGTCAGGCTCACTGGTCTATAGGTCCCTGGCTTGTCCTTACTACCCTTCTTAAACAGTGGCACCACGTTAACCAACCTCCAGTCTTCCGGCACCTCACCTGTGACTATTGATGATACAAATATCTCAGCAAGAGGCCCAGCAATCACTTCTCTAGCTTCCCACAGAGTTCTACGCTACATCTGATCAGATCCTGGGGATTTATCCACCTTTACCCATTTCAAGACATCCAGTACTTCTTCCTCTGTAATATGGATATTTTACAAGATGTCACCATCTATTTCCCTCCAGTTGATATCTTCCATATCCTTTTCCACAGTAAATACTGATGCAAAATACTCATTTAGTATCTCCTCCATTTTTTGTGGCTCCACACAAAGGCTGCCTTGCTGATCTTTGAGGGGCCCTATTCTCTCTCTAGTTACCCCTTTGCCCTTTATGTATTTGTTAAAACTCTTTGGATTTTCCTTAATTCTATTTGCCAAAGCTATCTCATGTCCCCTTTTTGCCCTCCTGATTTCCCTCTTAAGTATACTCCTGCTGCCTTTATACTCTTCTAAGGATTTACTCAATCTATTCTGTCCATACCTGACATATGCTTCCTTCTTTTTCTTAACCAAACCCTCAATTTCTTTAGTCATCCAGCATTCCCTATACCTACCAGCCTTCCCTTTCACCCAGACAGGAATATACTTTCTCTGGATTCTTATCTCATTTCTGAAGGCTTACCATTTTCCAGTCGTCCCTTCACTTGTGAACATCTGCCTCCAATCAGCTTTCGAAAGTTCTTGCCTAATACCACCAAAATTGGCCTTTCTCCAATTTAGAACTTCAACTTTTAGATCTGGTCTATCCTTTTCCATCATTATTTTAAATCTAACAGAATTATGGTCGCTGGCCCCAAAGTGCTCCCCCACTGACACCTCAGTCACCTGCCCAGCCTTATTTCCCAAGAGTAGGTCAAGCTTTGCACCTTCTCTCGTGGGTACATCCACATACTGAATCAGAAAATTGTCTTGTACACACTTAACAAATTACTCTCCATCTAAACCTTTAACACTATGGCAGCCCCACTCTATGTTTGGAAAGTTAAGATCCCCTACCATAACCACCCTATTATTCTTACAGATAGCTGAGATCTCCTTACAAGTTTGTTTCTCAATTTCCCTCTGACTATTAGGGGGTCTATAATACAATCCCAATAAGGTTATCATCCCTTTCCTATTTCTCAATTCTACCCAAATAACTTCTGGGAATATTTCTGGGGATATCCTCCCTCAGCACAGCTGTAATGCTATCCCTTACCAAAATCGCCACACCCCACCTCTCTTGTCTCCCTTTCTATCCTTCCTGTAGCATTTGTATTCTGGAACATTAAGCTGCCAGTCCTGTCCATCTCTGAGCCATGTTTCTATAATTGCTATGATATCCCACAGTCCCATGTTCCTAACCATGCACTGAGTTCATCTGCCTTCCCTGTTAGGCCCCTTGCATTGAAATAAATGCAGTTTAATTTATTAGTCCTACCTGGTCTCTGCCTGCCCTGACTGTTTGACTCGCTTCTGTTCTCAACTGTACCAGTCTCAGATCTCTTTCTTCACTATCTCCCTGGGTCCCATGCTCCCACCTTACTAGTTTAAATCCTCCCGAGCAGTTCAAGCAAATTTCCCTGCCAGTATATTAGTCCCCTTCCAATTTAGGTGCAATCTGTCCTTCCTGTACAGATCACTTCTACCCTAATAGAGATTCCAATGATCCAAAAATGTGAATCCTTCTCCCATACACCAGCTCCTCAGCCATGCATTCATCTGCTCTATTCTCCTATTCCTGCCCTCACTAGCTCGTAGCACCGGGAGTAATCTAGATATTACTACTCTCGAGAACCTCCTTTTTAAATTTCTGCCTAACTCTCTGTAATCTCCCTTCAGAATCTCAACCTTTTCCCTTCCTATGCCATTGGTTCCAATGTGGACAATGACCTCTTGCTGCCCCCTCTCCCCCGTGAGAACATTCTGCACCCTCTC
>NW_025205840.1:0-3883 GCF_004010195.1 Chiloscyllium plagiosum | reverse complement strand
AGGTGGGCCTCCAGCAACAACAGCAGTGGTGGAGGTCCTGGGAGGGGCCCCAAGGCAAGTCCCAGGCAGCAGCAGTGAGGTAGGCCCCAAGCAGCAACAGCTGAGGCAAGTCTGGGCGGGGTCCCAGAGAGCAGCAGTGGGAGTGCTGGTCTCTTCTTCTTCACCTTCACCTTCTCCCTTCCTCTCTCTGTAGGGCAGCTGGTCTAGGGATAGTCACCTTCAAGAAGAGTCCTTGCGCACGCACACGCACACGCACACAAATTAGGCAAACACCCAAGTGGCCAGTGACAAACACTGCCCTTCACATCAAAGGGCAGTGCTGTGTGATCAAAACAGTGAAGGGGAGGGTAGGGACTAAATCAAAATAGAGTTGGAGGGAGAAATGATGCACTCCACTCCCTGCGGTGCCCACCTCTCCCGGAACAACTCCAGGGTGTTGGTCGACACCGCGTGCTCCTTCTCCAAGGACACCCGGGCTCTAACGTACTGTCCTCTTTTATTTTTTTTTCAAAATAGAGTTGGAGGGAGCAATAATGCACTCCACTCCCTGCGGTGCCCACCTCTCCCTGAACATCTCCAGGGTGTTGGTCAACACTGCGAATTTCTTGATTTTTTTTTTCTTTTTGTTTTTTTTATTTTTTTTAATCTTATTTAACCCCCACACTACCACCTAAGTGCGGTAGTGCTTATTTTATCCCCAGCACCCATGGTGTGTGTGTGTGCAGGTGTGAGACACAGTGAAAGACACAAAGTGCACCAATCTTTATTCAATTTCCACCACCAGGAAGATAGGAAAACACCCGGGTGGCCAGTGACAAACACTGCCCTTCACATCAAGGGACAGTGCTGTGTGATCAAAACAGTGAAGGGGAGGGTAGGGACTAAATCAAAATAGAGTTTTAGGGAGAAATGATGCACTCCACTCCCCGCGGCGCCCACCTCTCCCTGAACAACTCCAGGGTGTTGGTCGACACCGTGTGCTCCTTCTCCAAGGACACCCGGGCTCTAACGTACTGTCCTCTTTTATTTATTTATTTTTTTCTCTTTTAAAATTTAACCCCCACATTACCACCTAAGTGCGGTAGTGCTTATTATTTTTTTCCCCACCAACTACCGCCTAAGTGCGGTAGTGCTTACTTTTTTTATTTTATCCCCAGCACCCATGGTGTGTGTGTGCAGGTGTGAGACACAGTGAAAGACACAAAGGGCACCAATCTTTATTCAATTTCCACCACCAGGAAGATAGGAAAACACGCGGGTGGCCAGTAACAAACACTGCCCTTCACATCAAAGGGCAGTGCTGTGTGATCAAAAACAGTGAGGGGGAGGGTAGGGACTAAATCAAAATAGAGTTGGAGGGAGAAATGATGCACTCCACTCCCTGCGGCACCCACCTCTCCCTGAACAACTCCAGGGTGTTGGTCGACACCGCGTGCTCCTTCTCCAAGGACACCCGGGCTCTAACGTACTGTCCTCTTTTAGTCTGTCAGTCAAGGCTCTCTGTTTGGGCTGTTAATTTGATCCAATCAAGGAACTAGCATTCTACAATGTCCAGATGACTGACCATGTTACTATTATTACATTAAGATTAGGTGCTAATAAGCATACTAATGAGCCGCCTTGCTACTCACCAACAAGATTCTCACCTTGCTGATCTCACCCTGGGCTAAAAATTAGACTTTGTATTTCTCAATATAAAAAATCTCATTTTTCCGATCTTGTCAAATTTTCCCAGTAGTCTCACTATTGGCATTTCATTCAGAAGCTGGGTAGATTCAATCAAAGCAAGGATAGGATTTAATTCCACAATATTATGTGAATTGCATAGCAACTTGTAGGATTCTGATAAAATTTAAATTTATAATTGATAAATATTCTCTTACTTCTACAGACTGTGAAATGAAAATAGAAATAATTTAAATAAAGAATTGCATTCCAAACTTGAAGTGATTTGTAATTTGCACAATCAAGCAGAATGTATTTGTTTCATAGAAGGTGTTACAATTCACTTGTATTTGGAATGAGTCCTAAATATTTTTTGTCCTTTGAGCATTGGCAACCACAAATGCACAAATAAATTTATGAATATTATGATATTACAATAAAGTGTACTATAGAATTAGATTGATATTTACACGAATAGAAAACAAATCACTTTGTGACATTTTATGAAAGCTAAAATAGAATGGTTATTTTTGTTGATTTTGGTGCACAAAATGGATTATTGTTGCCATAGTAACTGGGACAACTATATATTCCACTCTACGGGTAAACACTACCTTCACCAGACATAGATGGATCGACAGTACAGCAGTCTGTTGATTCCATGTATTCAGAGTGACAGATTGACTAATCACAGAAAATTGCATTTCCAAGGCACACAAAACAGAGAGTTGTCCAGAAATAAACAGGAAAAATCTCTATCTACAAATTGAAAGAAAAGGTTATATTAAAAAAAATGAGGTTGAGTAGCTGCCATTCATCATTGAATATTCATACTAAATAAATGACCAAGGCAGAAATGTTCCCTGTTCCTAATACAAACTGTTGTTTTTGTCGAGGTTTGAGACTATGTACATAGAGATTTTAATGATTGCAGTTATCAAAACAAAATTGCTTCTGATTCTGACAGGCAAGGTTGTAATTGCCATTAGAAACAAATCCTATCAATCAATTGGAGGCATTCTGTTTTCCTTATCGACACACACAATTTTAATATTGAAATTAAAATTGTGCTATCTGTGTGGAAAATGTCTACAGCAAATGATTTAGCTGTTTATCCCTGTCTGTGATGTCCAGCAGTCTGTGTTTTGTGAATTTTAGTCTTTGTCATCCTAATTTATACCAGTAATTGTACTTCTATAGACTCTCAGAGCAACTTTGAAGCTGAATATATTTTCTGGTAATATCGCATGCATTTATAAGAGAAGTCCAAAGTTTAATCATTGGGCTTAGGAGAGTTAAAATATATATAGGAGAAAGTGAGGGCTGCAGATGCTGGAGACCAGAGTCGAGAGTATGTTGCTGGAAAAGCACAGCAGGTCAGGCAATATCCAAGGAGCAGGAGAATCAACCTTTCGGGCTAAAGCCCTTCATTAGGAATGAGGCTTGGGGCCGGGGCTGAGAGATAAATGGGAGGGGTATGGGGTTGGGAGGTGAGAGCTGAGAAAGCGATAGGTGGAAGAAGGTGAGGGAGAAGGTGATAGGTCAGAGGGGGTGATGGACAGGTCCGGAGGGCTGTGCTGAGCAGAGGCTTGGGACTAAGGTAATGTAAGGGGAGGCGAAATGAGGAAGCTATTGAAATCCACATTTATCCTGTGTGGTTGCAAGGTTCCAAGGCAGAATATAAGGTGTTCTTCCTCCAGGCGTTGGGTAACGGCTTGGCGATGGAGGAGGCCCAGGACCTGCACATGTCCTTGGTGGAATGAGAGGGGGAGTTGAAGTGGTCAGCCAGAGGGCGGTGGGGTTGGTTGGTGTGGGTGTCCCAGAGATGTTCTCTGAAACAATCCGCAAGAAGGCGAACTGTCTCCCCGATATAGAAAAGACCACACCGGGTGCAACAGATGCAGTATTTTTATAAAATATACATAAAATATATTTAGCTCAGAACACCATAGGGGCTGTGGTGGAGAATTTGCAATTAGTTTTATATCTAAACTGTGGAAAACATAAAAACAAATTAACCAAGGTTTTTCACTCCTGGTAACTCTCCAGGAACCTCCGATCACAAGGGTGAAACTGCAGAAGTCTGCAGCCAGATTAGCCCTGATATCCTATGTAACCCTATGTAATTGAAACGGTCATTTTGCGAAGGAAGATACCAGGTTCTAAAATTATAACATAGCCAGCTGCTTAAGAGGCAGATACAGACGGAAGCTGGTAG
>NW_025205839.1:7939-10974 GCF_004010195.1 Chiloscyllium plagiosum | reverse complement strand
ACATTCAAGGTTGCATTTGCTACAGATAGCTTTTTTGTTTAGAAGGGAATCAAAAGGAGTGGCCAAATTACTTTCTCTTCCTCTTTGTTCTTGTGTTCTTATTTGCTAAAACTATGAATATTTTCACAGTCATAGCAAAACAATCCTAAGTTTTTTAATTACATTTTTAGGAGAGAAGAACTAGTTTGAGACGAGAAAGGTTTAAAAAAGACAATGAGGGGCAATGTTTTTACACAGAGAGTGGTTCATGTGTGGAATGAACTTCTGGAGGAAGTGGTCAATGAGACTACAGCTACAGCATTTAAAAGACATTTGCATACGTATCTGACTGAGAAAGGTTTGGACAGATATGGGCCAAATGCAGAAAGGTGAGATTGGTTTACCTTGGGATTGTGGTTGGCATGGACCTGTTGAACTGAAGGGTCTGCTCCATGCTGTATTACTACAACTATGACTCTATAACCTTTGATCTGTCAAACCATAATAAGAAAGTATTAATACTCCCAGAGTGTTGATGTAGACTTTGAAGTGTAGAAATTCCTTGCTGTCTTTGAAGAAGAGGAACAGGGCCTACATTCAGAGAGGGAAAGCCAGAAATGTATTGAATTTGAAATGCAGGAAATTAATGTTCAATTACAATCATCAAACTTGAGACTGGAACTTAAAGCAACTGAGGTTCTCATGGTGAATGATGCACCGTCATTTAGTTCCATGAGCAGAAATATTTGATAGATTTGGATTAAATTAAATGGTCAGAAAGTGTACATGCTATTGTTTCAGACACAATATGTGGCTCAGACCAGCAGTCAGAAAGTGATTCTTTGAAAATAAATTTTGAGTTTGATTTGATGGTTCAAAAATAGATGCTCCAGTGTTTAGTCTAAATACTGATCAAATACTTAAAGTCATAGAGTCATAAGAGATGATCAGCACGGAAATTTGAAGTAATCACACTTCTCTTCCAATCTGAGGAAGTGAATTTTAATAAAGCTACTGCAGCTACAGTCATCCAGAGGTCATGGTCAATGAAGGGCGCATGGTTTGGGTGAGGGAGACTTTACCTGAGTGAGACAGAGACAGAAGATAAGTGATGTATCTGGAAATTTGTTTCAAAATGGCAATTCCGTTGGTAAATCTTTTTCGAGGTAAATTCAAAGTAAAAGTCAGATTCTGCCCTCAAGCTAACAGCCTTTATGTAAATTTAAATTGCCTAGATAAACAGGTAGCTGCCTAATTATTGTAATCAATTACCCGAAATCCATTGCTTAAATATAGTAATCATTATTGTAACTGGAAACTAAGCTAGAAAATGATTCATTAAACTCTACATAAAAAAAGGGATTTTTAAAACACACAGACAGTACGAGGAAAAGTTCACCTGAGTGGGACAGAGAGGGAGGGAAGCAAAATGAGAATATTAGGATTTTGGTTCAACCTGGGAATTTGATGCAGAGAGGGGAAAAGGCACTTTAAGAAGGTTTATGGCAAGAAGTAAAGTGTGCTGAGTGGGGAGCAGGTGCTTCCTTCGCTTTCTGCTTTTCCTCCGTAAGTTCATTGGTCGGTAATAAACTGCTGTTAGGGACGTTCTTTAGATTCATGTAAGTTTAAATAAAAGTGTATTTTTTTCAAAGAATGGATTTACTGAGAAATGGAAGTAAGGAAGGTCAGGGACAATATAAGACAGTAATTTAAGTACTCCGAACCAAGATAAGATTAATGTAAGGGAAGTAAAGTTAGACATGGCAGTGCAGCTTGGTTGAGTGGAATGTTGAGTGGTTGGATCTCCCATCCACCGCCTCCAACCTCATAGTCCCACAACCCCGCACCGCCCGTTTCTACCTCCTGCCCAAAATCCACAAACCTGACTGCCCCGGCCGACCTATTGTCTCAGCCTGCTCCTGCCCCACCGAACGCATCTCTGCATACCTCGACACGGTCCTGTCCCCCTTAGTCCAAGAACTCCCCACCTACCTTCGTGACACCACCCACGCCCCCCACCTCCTCCAGGATTTCCGCTTCCCCGGTCCCCAACGCCTCATCTTCACCATGGACATCCAGCCCCTGTACACCTCCATCCCCCATCACGAAGGACTCAAAGCACTCCGCTTCTGCCTTTCCCGCCGTACCACCCAGTACCCTTCCACCGACACCCTCCTTCGACTGACCGAACTGGTCCTCACCCTGAACAACTTTTCTTTCCAATCCTCCCACGTTCTCCAAACAAAAGGAGTAGCCATGGGCACCCACATGGGCCCCAGCTATGCCTGCCTCTTCGTAGGGTATGTGGAACAATCCATCTTCCGCAACTACACTGGCCCCACCCCCCATCTTTTTCTTCGCTACATTGATGACTGTAGCGGCGCTACCTCGTGCTCCCACGAGGAGGTTGAACAGTTCATCCACTACACTAACACCTTCCACCCCAACCTCAAATTCACCTGGACAGTCTCGGACTCCTCCCTCCCCTTCCTAGACCTTTCTGTTTCTATCTCAGACGACCGAATCAACACGGACATCTACTACAAACCAACCGACCCCCACAGCTACCTGGACTACACCTCCTCCCATCCTGCCCCCTGTAAAAACGCCAATTCCTTCGTCTCCGCCGCATCTGCTCCCAGGAGGACCACTTCAAAATACGCACAACACAGACGGCCTCCTTCTTCAAGGACCGCAATTTCCCCCCCGACGTGGTCGACAGTGCCCTCCACCGCATCTCCTCCACTTCCCGCTCCCCCGCCCTTGAGCCCCGCCCCTCCAACCGCCACCAGGACAGAACCCCACTGGTCCTCACCTACCACCCCACCAATCTCCATGTACAGCGCATCATCCGCCGTCACTTCCGCCACCTCCAAACAGACCCCAGCACCAAGGATATATTCCCCTCCCCTCCCCTATCAGCTTTCCGTAGAGACCACTCCCTCCGCGACTCCCTTGTCAGATCCACACCCCCCACCGACCCAACCTCCACTCCCGGCACCTTCCCATGCAACCGCAGGAGGTGCAACACTTGCGCCCACACCCCCCCCCTCACT
>NW_025205839.1:4984-7902 GCF_004010195.1 Chiloscyllium plagiosum | reverse complement strand
ACGGCTGGAGGAAGAGCGCCTCATCTTCCGCCTAGGAACCCTCCAACCACAAGGGATGAACTCAGATTTCTCCAGTTTCGTCATTTCCTCTCCCCCCATCTTGTCTCAGTCAAATCCCTCGGACTCAGCACCACCTTCCTAACCTGCAGTCTTCTTCCTGGCCTCTCCCCCCCCACCCCACTCCGGCCTATCACCCTCACCTTGACCTCCTTCCACCTATCGCATTTCCAACGCCCCTCCCCCAAGTCCCTCCTCCCTACCTTTTATCTTAGCCTGCTGGACACACTTTCCTCATTCCTGAAGAAGGGCTTATGCCCGAAACGTCGATTCTCCTGTTCCTTGGATGCTGAGTGGAATTTGTAGTCTGTGTGCCAAGCCATGAACCTACAGGTATGCTTGATGGCAAGGTTTGCACGAAGTGTTTTCAGCTCCAGAAACTTGAGCTTTGGGTTTCAGAGTTTGAGCTGCAGCTGGAGTCATTGTGGCACATCTGTAAGGCTGAGAGTTACGTGTTTAGAGAGGTGGTCACAATACAGCTTAAGTACTTGGAGGAAGGAAAGGAATGGGTGGCCGCTAGGAAGCCCAATAGAAACAGGCAGGTAGTGCAGGAGTTCCTCAAGGGAGTTCAATTAGAGCCGCGTATGTGGCACCATGAGCAGCTCAGCTGTACAGGAGGAGAGGAAGAAGAAAGTAGGGGCAATGGTACAGGATTCATTTCAAGGAACAGACAGATGTTTCTTTAACCATCAACGTAACTCCAGAATGGTATGATATCTCTCAGGTGCTAGGGTCAAGGATGTTGCAGAGCAACATCTGGGGGAATGGTAAACAGCTAGAGGTCGATATTGGCAGCAATGACATAAGTAGGAAAGGTCTTGCAATCAGAACTTCAGCACCGTGGAGAAAATGAGCAAACTCTATGGCGGTTGGAGTTGTACCTGACACATAGGAAGATGGTCGTGATTGTTGGAAGTCAGTCATCTCAGCTCCCAGACAGCACTGCAGGAGTTCCTCACGGTAGTGACCTAGGCTCAACCATCTTCAGCTGTTTCATCAATGACTTTCCCTCCATCCTAAGGTCATAATTGGGGATGTTCACCGATAATTGCACAATATTCAGCACCATTCGCGACTCCTCAAATCCTAAAGCAGTCCATGTTCTAATGCAACAAGACCCAGACAATATCCAGGCTTGGGCTGACAAGTGGCAAGTAACATTCCTGTCATGCAAATGCCAGTTTATGACCATCACCAATAAGAGACAATCTAACCATCACCCCTTGACATTCAATGGCGTTACCATCACCAAATCCCCCACTATCAACATCCTGGAGTTATTACTGACCAGAAACTCAACTGGACTCACCATATAAACAAAGTGGCTACAAGAGCAGGACAGAGGTTTGGAATATTGTGGTGAGTAACCCACCTCCTGACTCCCTAAAGCCTTGTCTACCATTTACAAGCCAGGAATGTGATGGAATACTCCCCACTTGCCTGTATGATTAGATTAGATTAGATTAGATTAGATTAGATTACAGTGTGGAAACAGGCCCTTCGGCCCAACAAGTCCACACAGACCCGCCGAAGCGAAACCCACCCATACCCCTACATTTACCCCTTACCTAACACTACAGGCAATTTAGCATGGCCAATTCACCTGACCCTGCACATCTTTGGATGGTGGGAGGAAACCGGAGCACCCGGAGGAAACCCACGCAGACACGGGGAGAACGTGCAAACTCCACACAGTCAGTCGCCTGAGGCGGGAATTGAACCCAGGTCTCTGGTGCTGTGAGGCAGCAGTGCTAACCACTGTGCCACCGTGCCGCCCACCACTGTGCCACCGTGCCACCGTATGAATGCAGCTCCAACAACACTCAGGAAGCTTGACACCATCCAGGACAAAGCAGCCCGCTACATGCACAAGCATCCACTCCCTCCACCGACACTCAGTCGCAGCAGTGTACACTGTCTACAAGATGCACCGCAGAAATTCACCAAAGATCCTCAGACAGCACCTTCCAAACCTACGACCACTCCTATCTAGGACAAAGCCAGCAGATACACGGGAACACCACCTCTTTCAAGTTCCTCTCCAAGCCACTCACTATCCTGACTTGAAAATATTTCACTGTTCCCTCACTGCCAGTCTAACTGGACTCCTGCAAGGAGTTCCTTGAGGAACTCCTGCACTACCTGCCTGTTTCTATTGGACTTCCAGGCAGCCACCCATTCCTTTCCTTCCTCCAAGCCCTTCAAGATCCTGGAATTCTCTCCCTAATGGCAATGTGGGTTAATCCACAGCAGGTGAACTGTAACAGTTCAAGAAGACTACTCATCACCACTTCTCAAGGGCAACTAGCAATGGGTAATAAATGCTGGCCAGCCAGCGACAACAACATCCCAAAAATGAATTAAAAAAGGACCAGAATGTAGTGATCTCCAGGTTATCTCCAATACTTTTTGTTTTATTCATTTGAGCAATGTGAGCATCACTGGCTGGCCAGCATTTATTGCTATTCCTAATTGCCCTTGAGAAGGTGGTGGTAAGTTGATTTCTCAAACTGCTAAAGTTCATTCTGTTCATTGACCCACAATGCCACTAGAGAGGGAATTCCAGGATTTTGATGCAGAGACCATGAAGAAAAGGTGATATATTTCTAAGTCAGATTTGACAGTGTGCTTGGCAGGTTCTGCCAAAGGATTTTTGGTGAATTTCTGCAGTGCATCTTGTAGATTGTGCACATTGCTGCTGGTGAGCATTAATAATAGAGGGAATAGATGTTTGTGGCAAGTAAGTGCAGAAATTACCCGGATAAGGCAAATGAATACATTAGTGGAAAGATGGTGCAGGAGGGAAGGTTTAGATTCATAGAACATAGAACATAGAAGAATACAGCGCAGTACAGGCCCTT
>NW_025205839.1:0-2560 GCF_004010195.1 Chiloscyllium plagiosum | reverse complement strand
TTTTCGCTTTGCACTTGTTCTTTAAGGTAGCTATGATGTGGAGGTGCCGGTGTTGGACTGGGGTGGACAAAGTTTAAAAATCGCACAGCACTAGGTTATAATTCAACAGGTTTATTTGGAAGTACTCCAGTATTGTGTGATTTTTAACCTTGTCCTTTAAGATTCTGCTAGAAACCTGTTTGTTTGATCAGGCATTTGTTTACATGCCCAGTTCTCTCTCCTTTTTGATTTGATACTATTCTTTGGTTGGTTACACAACAGTGAATGTCCTTGATACATTTGACTACATTGAATGAGTTCTATAAATGCAAGTTATTGCTGTTCTCTTGGTGACTGCAGGATTCAAGAATTTGCTGTCAGGTTAAGCTTGTGAAAGTTTAGGGAATTTTGGCAACGTGATGTTTGGAAGAGTGAGCTGGATGGACTATTGGCGATTCACTGCTCAAGACTTGCTGAATGCCTTTTATCTTATTATTTATCATTTCCACAGCACCTTGAAATTTGGCAAAACATCCCATTTGATCATTACAGTATCTTTGTTGTGGAAACATTGGCTGCTGTGTTTCCTCCATTACAGCAGTGAGTATTTTAAAATGGCTATGAAATGCTTTGGACAATCTTGAGTTGAAAAGGGTGTTAGTTAAAACCAGTTAGTCCTTTCAAAGTATCTGCTTGAGGACTAGGAGCAGAAGAAACTGTTTGCTTTCTAGTTAAACGTGACTGTGCCAAGTGCAGTGTCTCCTGCAGCAGAGTTATTGCAAAGGAAGGGAAATCTCAAGCCAGACACAGTCAGGCAGAAATGAATTAGGCCTGGAAGCTGCCAGTATTTGAAACAGAAAGGATAGGCTGACAATTTGGCAGGATCCTAGATTCTTTCTGAAGAAGAGACCCACCCAAATTCTTAATCATCATTTTCTTTCGAAGACTGATTGACCTGCAGTCCATCTCCAGACTTGTCAGATTTTTGCTTTTAAACTAGTGGTTGTCACAGCCAAGTGCCTTCTCAGCACGATCGAAGCAAATTCATTGTTATTATTACAGATGTGTCTCTGCAGGTTATGGAGTAGCTGTAATTTGGAATGAAAGGAGGAAGGGCCAGCAGGAAACCAGTTTCCTCAGAAGTCAGTTGACAAAAGAACTGAGTGGGTGAGTTATAATCTGGAATGTGTTCCCTGGGAGGGTGATGCAAACAGAGTTAACACGAACTTTCAAAGGGGAATTGGATAGATACTCAGAAGGAAAGAATAGGGAGTGGGTGTAAGTGGGCAAGTTTTTTTTAAAAAAAGCAGGTGCAGGCACAGGCACAGTGGGCTACTGGCTTTCCACGGAAACTGATTTGAAAAGGCAGGGAAAGTCCTGATTCTGAGGTAGTAACAGTAATGTACTCTTGGGTATTTCAGTTTTTATTGTTGAAGACTAGAGAAGGAGGTTTCCTTTCACCTTCACGTATGGACCTCACCTTAATTGCATGAAGGATGCCAGCAAAAGCTTAATTAATCTAACTTTGGGGCGGCACAGTGGTTAGCGCCAGGGACCCGGATTCGATTCCAGCCTCTAGCGACTGTCTGTGTGGAGTTTGCATGTTCTCCCCATGTCTGTGGGTGCTCCAGTTTCCTCCCACAATCCAAAGATGTGCAGGTCAGGTGAATTGGCCACACGAAATTGCCTGTAGTGTTAGGTGCACTAGTCAGGGGTAAATCTAGGGCAGGGGAATGAGTCTGGGTGGGTTACTCTTCAGTGAGTCGGTGTAGACTTGTTGGGCCAAATGGCCTGTTTCCATACTGTGGGGAATCTATTCTGTCTTTGGCCTTTCCATTAGGGGGTTTGTTTGCTCAGTTGGCCGGGCAGCCTGTTTATGATGCAGAGTGACAGCAACAGTTTAGGTAAACCAAATCATCCGCCGACATTTCCGGCACCTCCAAACGGACCCCACCCCCAGGAATATATTTCCCTCCCCACCTCTTTCCGCCTTCCGCAGAGACCGTTCCCTCCGTGACTATCTGGTCAGGTCCACGCTCCCCGACAACCCACCCTCCCATCCTGGCACCTTCCCCTGCCACCGCAGGAACTGCAAAACCTGCGCCCACACCTCCTCCCTCACCTCCATCCAAGGCCCTAAAGGAGCCTTCCACATCCATCAAAGTTTCACCTGCACATTCACCAATATCATTTATTGTATCTGTTGCTCCCGATGTGGTCCCCTTTACATTGGGAAGACTGGATGCCTTCTCGCAGAACGCTTTAGGGAACACCTCTGGGACACCCGCACCAATCAACCCCAGTGCCCCGTGGCCGAACATTCCGTTGCTCCCGATGTGGTCTCCTCTACATTGGGGAGACTGGACGCCTCCTAGCAGAATGCTTTAGGGAACACCTCTGGGACACCCGCACCAATCAACCACATCGCCCTGTGGCCTAACATTTCAACTCCCCCTCCCACTCTGCCGAGGACATGGAGGTCCTGGGCCTCCTTCACCACCGCTCCCTCACCACCTAATGCCTGGAGAAAGAACGCCTCATCTTCCACCTCGGAACACTTCAACCCCAGGGCATCAATGTG
>NW_025205838.1:9205-10973 GCF_004010195.1 Chiloscyllium plagiosum | reverse complement strand
CGTGATGTAATGCATTAATTCGCTTGTCGCCTTTTTTGGGCTATAAGATTAATTTTACTACGTTGGAGGCCATGTCTATGGGAGTCCTTAGGGAAATACTTGATGTTGAGGGCAAATCCTGGTTTCCTTTGAAATGATCATGAAGGAGGGGGGTTCTCTATTTTGGTGTATTCATAACATCAGACTTTGATAATTTATTAACGTGAACGATGTCCATGTGGTTGACAAAATTAAGCAAGACCTTCAAAGATGGGAAGCACTTCCAATGTCCTGGCTAGGTCCAATACTCTTATAAAATGAATGTCCTTCCTCATTTGCTATACCCCATGTGAATGCTTCCTTTGGTGTCTCCCAGATAGGTATTTAGGAGACGTAATGGCTGGTTTAGCTCTTTTATTTGGCAAATCTTTATCAAGCTAACCAAATTGCAACTACCCCACAGATCGTGGGGAGTAGATCTCCCAGATTAAAGCTATAAATTAAGCTCTTTTTATCCTACATTAGTGCTTGGGCCGCTGAGGACTCAGCGTCAATACGGTTAGATATTGAACCTTCTCAGACAAAGTGAACCCTTGTTGTTCTTAGACAAAATGACAACATTTATGGAGTATTGTGATAACCAAATAATTATCAATACTGTTAACGCATGAATGACAATGCGTCAGATCGAGAGCAATACAGCCAAAACCATGTTTCTTACCCCTGTAATTGGTATACCGGATTGTCATCCGTGGATAATGGATTCCAGGTTTAAACATTGAGCAGCCAGGGATGTACCTTGTTTGAGTGATTTGGAATTAGTAGAATCCCTACAATGTGGATACAAGCCATTTGGCCCAGCGAATCCACTTCGACCCTCTGAAGTGTAACTCACCCAGACCCATTCCCCTTCCATTCTATATTTACCCTGTTTAATGACCCAACCTCCTCATCCTGAACACGATGGGTGACTTATCAATGACCAATTCACCTAACCTGCACATCTTTGGACTGTGGGAGGAAACCCACACAGACACGGCGAGAATATGTTAACTCCTCACAGCCAGGCATCCAAGGCCAGAACCAAAGCTGGGGCCCTGGTGCTGTGAGGCAGCAATGCTCACCACTGAGCCACCACGTGTTATTTGAGAGAGAAACAATGATGTCATTTTATCAAATAACTCTACGTATGGAGTACCGAGTAGAGACCTCTTCTTATTTTTTCCTGATCAGAGATTTAATTAAAAAAAAACACACTATTAAAAGATAGAGAGAAGAGAATGCCTATTGCTTAGAATACACTCTCTGTCAGTACCCTTTATCATTATTTGGAGAGTATCCCCTCTGCAGCTTTGTGATGTATGCGAGAGAGAGAGGTGCAGGTTCAGAACACCTCGGAGAGATGGGAGGACATTTGTGAAAATGCTCGAAGGATTTTGATCTGTAATAGGACCCATTCCATGCAGTGGAAAATTCTTCATAGGGTCTGTCTGACCACAGATTGTCTCTCAAAATTCAAAGTGGGATTATCTTCAGCATTTCCGAAATGCAGAATGACTACAGGCACTCTTACTCATTGCTTGCGGCGCTGCTGCAGGCTTTAGATATATTGGAGCACTGTGGTAGGTGTGATAGATTAGATCGAGGGGACTGAATTGGAGATGGACCGGGTTTCTCTTTTCCTGGGCTTGCCCAGGGTACATTACACAGATGCACATGGGAAATAATATCCTTAATTTCTGTGCTAGGAAAAGCATTCTGTTGTGTTGGATGTCTGAAACCCCACCGC
>NW_025205838.1:6705-9196 GCF_004010195.1 Chiloscyllium plagiosum | reverse complement strand
CTTATCTGCCACTCTCAGAAGGGCTTTTATACAGCCCTGACGACATTATCTAATGCAGTTTATATTCAAAGAGGAAGAATAATGAACAGAAAAATGGATATCAGTTAATGCTCTTGAAGAACGAGAGCTATAATTTTGTTACGCTGAGCTGCATTATTTATTCATTGTTTACTGTTTATTTTTATTTTTCTTCTGTCCGTTTAGTGTTTTTATCTTGTTTTGTATGTACATGCACATGCGTGTAATTTTGATCAGTTATTTGAGTTGTGTTGCCATTGATTTATTATAATATTAAAAATCTATTTTTCAATAAAGATTTATTTTAAAATATTAAAATGGTAACATTGATAGAATAGAGTCCCAAAGGACTCTCATTAGAGAGACCACTCATGGTGGTTTATCCTGAGGGTCACCACACCTCGGGTGATGGGGTGAGGCTGAGAGATTGTCCCCTTCATGGTAACCTCTGTCAGTGTGAGGAATTGAACCTGCGCTGTTGGCCTCCCTCTGTATCACAAATCAGCCATCCTGCCAACCGAATGGGAGACTGTGTAACTGTTACACACAGAAACAGTCACAGACAAAGGGCAAGAGAAACATTCATAACAAGGAAAGTGGTACAATTCAGATAACGGTCAAGATAACGGCGGAGGGTAAGAACGTTCTCTGCTCGAAATTGTATTTTATAACAAGACTTGTTTAGAAGCTGTTTTTGGTTTAATATTTAAGGTGAGTCAAGTGAAATAACCAGAATTACCAGAGTGTGATTTGATATCTATAACCATAAAATAAGTGTAGATTTTTGTTTGTTCTGTGTAAAGCATGCTGACCGTTGCATGAAAGTATATAGTTGATGGAATATATTGTTAGGAGAGTGCATTCCATGGGAAATGCCCTCAAACAGGCGCTTGAAGAAAACTGGGGTAAAAGTGCCTGAGTGCTGTCTGGACAGTGATAGGAACCCAGGGGCTGAATGACTAAAAGTTCCTATAACATGGAGCTGAGGAAAGCATCAGATCAGCCAGGACCTTATTAAATGCTAGAGATGTTTGAAGGGCTGAGTGGCCTCAATAAGGTTTGAAATGTGTGTGATTTGGAAAACTTGCATCCCTACTCCTTCCTCTTGTGTGTTACGCACTGGGGCACTGCCATTTTCCTGAAACTGGGCATTATTTGGCACACTGTGTGGAACATTCCATAATTGGTATTCTCTGGAATATTCTCTAACTGTGTGGGGTGTATTGCAAAGGTGAGAGAGAAAGAGATTTAGAGAGAGAAGCTGCTGCATGCGAACAGTGAGAGTGGTGGAGCATGAGCCTTTTTCGTGCTATAACAGATATACAGTGAGTGTGAGGGAGCAGAGAGAATATGGTAAGCCTTACCCTGACAGAGCGGGGAAGGTTATTGATGCTTGTCCTGTATTGCTGGACATTTCTTCAGACCACAGATATTGCACTGAGCTGGGTGGTGAGTACAGACCATGCTCGGTGGGTCTGGTGGTATGGCCCATCCTGGGAAGGGAATGGTCCCCCTCTGTACTAGCCCATCCACTATGCACACCATGCTCCGTCAACAAACTGTAATGTAATTGCCCCTTATCTGCCATGCTCGGAGCAAACTGTACAGGGCAGCTCCAAACTGAGAATGCTCAGCCATGTGCCCCTCGGTCTTTTAAAAATGGCACCAGTGCCATCTAGTGACGTCTATCTAGGGACATCTTGGCGACTGTGAGTACCGCCAATCATGATGGATGGGCGATTCGGGCTGGCATTCAATGAGAGGGGGTGGGGTCGGTGGTATTTAATAAGGTGAGTTCGACAAGGTAGCACCAGGAAAATAGCTCAGCTTCGTACAGACAATCCCTCTGTCACACTCAATGAAAATGACACTGAGACAAATTACTGTTTTATACAGCTCAATGAGCTGAAGACTCTGCTGTCCTCACTCCCAATTCCAAAGCTGCAGAACAAATGCTCATTCAAAACTCTCCATTGCTTGAACTCACAGCAATATTCCATTCACTCGTAATTCTTCATTATACTGACCCGTGTTGCATGATACTATCGAAATGGCTTCATTTCAGCATTCTGAAACCTGTGAACATATCTTTCCATGACATTTTTTCTCAGCCTGTAACTCTCTGTCTCTATCCCGAAACACACGTATTTACAGTCATACATTTCTACTGCATGAAAAGAGGCCCTTCGGCATAGCTGGTCCATGCCGACCAAAATGTACATCCATACATTTCTACTGCATGAAAAGAGGCCCTTCGGCATAGCTGGTCCATGCCGACCAAAATGTACATCCTCATTTCCCTGCCCTTGCTCATTTCCTATCCATGTATTTATCCAAATACCTTTTCAATGTTGTTATTGCACCCACATCAACCACTTCCACTGGCAGTTCAGTCGATATGCAAAACACACTCTGTGTAAAAAAAGTTGACTCTCAGGTTCCTTTTTATTTTTGTCCTCTCCAAACATTAACA
>NW_025205838.1:1998-5346 GCF_004010195.1 Chiloscyllium plagiosum | reverse complement strand
CAAGTCCAACTCTTTCTTTCCAAATGCATGCATATCTTATATCTCAGAACCTTCTCAAGTGGTTTACCGAAGACAGATTTGAAGCTTACTGGTCTATATTTCCCAGGCATTTATTTGCAGCCCTTCTTGAAGAAGGGCACTACAATTGTTACCGCCATGACTTCCGGGACCTTGGCCCCTGCACTGTCTTCTCTCGCCTCTTGCAGAGCTCTTGGATATATCTTGTCAAGACCAAGAGATTTATCTGAGTTTGTGCATTCCAAAATGTCCAACAACACCTCTACTGTGAAATGGACTGTACTAAGATATCACAACTAACCTCCCAAAGGTCACAGGTCTTCATGTCTTTCTACATGATAAACGCAGAGGGGAAATTGAGGACCTCAACCATCTCTTGAGGTTTTACACATGTGTGCCCATTTTGGTATTGCAGGCGTCCTATTCTCTCTCTAGTTGTTCTTTTTCTTTACTGCATGGAATTTGGATTCACCCTAATCTTCTCAGCCAAGGCTATCTCATACTCCAAAGTTTGTGAGAAGATTTGTAGCTCTGGTGCTCGTTGCTGTGGTTCTGTTCGCAGAGTTGGGAGTTTGTGTTGCAGACGTTTCGTGCCCTGTCTAGGTGACATCCTCAGTGCTTGGATCCTCCTGTGAAGCACTTCTGTGATGTTTCATCCGGCATTTATAGTGGTTTGGACAAGCCAAACAAAGAACAGCCAGGAAATTCCTACAAGCATGGCACTCATCCACAGAGTCAATCAATAAGCACATCGACCAGGACCTAATATACTGACCACCACTGCAACGGACAGCTGGAACTGACAACCGGGAATGGCAGAGACAAACCATTATAAATGCCAGAAGAAACATCACAGAAACGCTTCACAGGAGGCTCCCAAGCACTGAGGATGTCAGCTAGACAGGGGACGAAACGTCTGCAACACAAATTCCCAGCTCGGCGAACAGAACCACAACACCTCATACTCCCTTTTCGCCTTCCTGATTTCCTTCTTCATTACACTCCTGTATCCCCTGTGTACCTCCAGGGACTCCCTTGATTCAGGCTGCCTGTACCTGAGCCACGCCTCCTTTTTGCTGGTCAGAGCCTCAATATCTCTTGTCATCCACGGTTTTCTGTTCAAGCCTCACTTTCCCTTCCCCCTCACAGGAACATATTGACTTGAACTCGAGCTATCTCACTTTTACAGCCCTCCCTCGTGCCCAACATCCTTTTACCTGAAAACAAACGACTCCAATTTAACCCTGCAATCCTCTGTCTAATTCCAAAAAATATGCCTTGCCCCAATTTAGAACTTGAATCTGTGGACCAATTTTGTCCATCCCATAACTATTTTAAAATTAATATAACGCTAGTCACTTTTCCCAAAATACTCCCCCACTTTACCTCTGTCACCTATCCATTCCTATTTCCAAACAGTAGGTCGGGTTTGTCCCTTCCTGTGTAGGACCCATTATATAATGCTTGGGGAAACTTTCCTGAACAAACTTAAGAAATTACGTTCCATCGAAGTTCTTAACCATCTGGATGTCCCAGTCTATGTTAGGAAAATTTAAATCACCTATTATGACAATCCTATTGCTTCTGCTATTCTCACCAGTTTCCCTGCATATTTGTTCCTCTAATTCTCATTGATGATTTGGAGGATAACAGTGCAACTACTATAACATCACCATCCCCCTCTTACTTCCTTGCGCCATTCTTCATCGGATATTATCTCAGTTATTTCATCTTTAAATACTTATGTGATACTCGCCTTAATCATAACTATTGGTATTTCAACTGTTTCCATTTACATCTCTCCCTTGCAATGATTTTCACGTCTGCAGCAAAACTTTTCAAGGTACAGTGGAGATATGGCACTGTAACTGGATGGGAGCTGCACATCCTGTCACTTCCAGCATGGGCTGCAAGTTTCCCCACACTGGGCAAGGATCTAACACAGTGTTAACGAAAAATGGAACAACCTGTGTTTATATATGAATTAACCAGTGCGGTCTGCACAGTTCCCCACGCTGGACATTTATCCCAGGATTATAGATCAAGTACTGGTGTGGGCTGCACAGAGTTCCATTATGGATATAGCTGGGATGCATTCAGCAGTACACTAGCCGGATCTACACAGTGCTCCTTCCTGAATGTATTATGGATTGGCTGGTTATGTGAGTTTGATTGCGAATGTGAGAGAACTAAACATGTGGCAATGCCTTTATTTTGTGTTCTCATTCTTGACATTTGACCCTTTAAATCCTGACTCATCGGGTTAGATCCATCCTTCTGGATGAGTGATGGTGACTGTTGTTAAAGCATCTGGGTGTGCAACATGACCAACAAATGGAGCAGAGGCTGCAGAGAGGGGAGTCTCCGTAAAATGGAATGAGGAAATCGCAATCAGATCAGCCGTGATCTTAGTGAATGGTGGGGCAGGATTGAATGGACCGCGAATGCAACTTATTCATGTATTTATGTTTGTTCCAAGCAAACTCTCCTTCTCTCCCAGTGTCCCATACTGGTGGGGAGTGAGGCACCTCCTCCTGTTCCTGCATAACAGGACACTGGGGCCTCTCTAGCCTCCAGATTTCCCTGTGGCACAGTTTCGAATAGTTGAGTGACAGCCTCCTGTTACTGTGTCCCAGTCTCGAACAATTGAATGACACTCTCCTGTTCCTGTGTCCCAGTCTCAAGCAGTTGAGTGACACCCTCCTGTTCCTGTGTCACAGCCTCGAGCAGTTGAGTGACTCCCTCCTGTTCCTGTGTCACAGCCTCGAGTAGTTTAATGACACCCTCCTTTTCCTGTGTCCCAGTCTCGAGCAGTTGAGTGACTGCGTCCTCTTCCTGTGTCCCAGCCTCGAGCGGTTGAGTGACTGCGTCCTCTTCCTGTGTCCCAGTCTCGAGCAGTTGAGTGACTCCCTCCTGTTCCTGTGTCCCAGTCTCGAGCAGTTGAGTGACACGCTCCTGATCCTGTGTCCCAGCCTCGAGCAGGTGAGTGACTCCCTCCTGTTCCTGTGTTCCAGTCTCGAGCAGTTGAATGACTCCCTCCTGTCCCTGTGTCCCAGTCTCGAACAGTTGAATGACGGCCTCCTGTTCCTGTGTCCCCGTCTCAAGCAGTTGAGTGACTGCCTCCTGATCCCAAGTCTGTGAAAATAGATGTCCTCCTCCTTTTCCTGTGCAACAGGCTCCAATAGCTCTGTGCTCACCTGCTGCTCCTGTGTAATGGATTTGAGGGACTGAATGGCCTCTTCACATTCATTACAGCTTCTCTTGACTAAAAGCCATTCTCCTGCTTCTGTAAATCACCATCAAAATCTGAATGATGCATTTTTGTATTTT
>NW_025205838.1:0-1927 GCF_004010195.1 Chiloscyllium plagiosum | reverse complement strand
CTTATCTATGCCCCTCATGATTTTATAAACCTCTTTAAGGTCACCCCCTCAGCCTCAACACTTGAAAATAGCCGCGGCCTTTTCAAACTCTCCCTGTAACTCTAACCCTCCAACACCTGCAATATTCTTTTAAATCTCTTCTGCACCCTTTCAAATTTGACAACATCTTTCCGACAGCAGGGAGACTGGAATTAAAGACAGTATTACAAAAGTGACCAAACCAATGTCCTGTACGGATGCAACATGTCGAGAAAATGTTTAGACTCAAAGCACGTATCAATAAAAGGAAGATCACCAAATGCCTTCTTCTCTATGCTATCTACTTGTGACGGGACTTTCAAGGAATGGAGAACCTGCCCCACAAGGTGACACAGTAGCTCAGTGACTAACATTGCTGCTTCAGAGCGCAGCGATCTGGGTTTAACTCCATCCTTGAATGACTGCCTGTGTGGTGTTTGCACATTCTCCCCGTGTCTGCATGAGTTTCCACTGGATGTTATGTTTTCCTCCGACAGTATAAAGATATACAGATCAGGGTAGATTGGCCATTCTAAATTGCGCACTGTACCCAGGGATGTGTAGGCGAGGTGGATTAGCCATGGGAAATGCAGGCTGAGAGGGATAGGGTCGGGGTTTGTCCAGTGGGATACTGTTTAGAGGGTCAGTGTGGCCTCGATGGGCCGAATAACCTGTTTCCTAACTGTATGGATTTGATAATTTCAATGGTGTTATCCTTGATTGGCAACTTTCGACAGGTCCCTATCTATATGTCTTGCCCAGATATTTCTTGCCAAAATGGAACAGCTCACATTTATCTAAAATAAACTCCAACTGCTACTCCCCGTCTCACCTAATCAAGGTCCCACTATAGTCTGAGAGATCATTCTTCACTGTTGACTACAACACCAAATTTGGAATTATCTACAAACTTACTGACCATACTTACTTTACTCAAGTGCAAATGATTTGTATAAGTAACAAAAGGCAGTGGATTTTCTACTGATCTTTGTGCCACGTCACTAGTCACAGTTCAATGAACAAATATCCATTGTCATGTCCTGACTCCAATATTCAAGAAAATTTTGGCGAGCTCTCCCTGGATTCCAGGCAGTCTAACCTTGCCAGCCAGTCTACCAAGTAGAACATTTTGGTTTTCTTACTGAATTCCATAAAGACAACACCCTGCCTTCATCAATTATCTTCATCACTTCCTCAAAAAATTCCACCCAGTCAGTGAGACGTGATCTCCAATGTACAAAGCCCTCTCCAGTCCTTGTCTTTCCAAATGCATATACATTCTTTCCCTCAAAATCCCCTCTAACAATTTAGTCGCCATTGACGTCAGGCTCACCGGTCTATAATTACCTGATTTTTCCTTACTTTCTTAAATTATGAAACTATGTTAGCAGTGCTTCAGTCTTTTGACATCTCACCAGTGGAAATCAATGAAACAAATATATCAGAAAAATGCTGAGCAATCCTTTCCTAGTTTCTCACAAACGTCTGGGATACATGTGACCAGGGCTTTGTCCACCTTTATGTTCTTTGAAATGCCCAACACTTTCTTGTAATATAGACACTTTCCAATATATCACTATATGTTTCTTCATTATTTCGCTCTTGTAACCTCCTTCACATTAAATACAGAGGGAAATATTTGTTTTGTATCCCTCCCATCTCCTGTGGTTCCACACATATGTAGCTTTACTGATCTTTAAAGGGCCCTATTCTCTCCCCAGTTAATCTTTTACCATTAAAGGAATTGTGGAATTTCTTCAATATCTCATCAACACTATTTCTAAAACCATCTCATATTCACATTTTTCTGGCTTGATTTCCCTGTTGACTCTACACTTACTGCCCTTAAAGTCCTCTCAGGATTCACTTGATCTCAGCTCTGTTTATCTGACATAGCCTCCTTCCTTAC
>NW_025205837.1:7475-10973 GCF_004010195.1 Chiloscyllium plagiosum | reverse complement strand
CGAAGGGTCTGTTTCCATGCTGTATGACAGAAACTGGCCTTCTTTCCGGAACAAGTGCAGTGAAACATCTTCTCAAAGCTTCTAAAGCTATCGAATACATTTGTTTTTCAGATTATGGAATCATCACAGCCCACAATACATCAGATGTTGACTCAGAAATTCCCTGTACAGATGCAGTAAAATATCCTGACAGCCTTTTCATGAAGTAATCATTCCAAATACCTTCCTAATTACTTGCTGCATATGCATACTAACCCCGTGTGATGTATGTACCCGGGTGAACGAATGCCTTTGTACAACTGAGTTTTGTGCTCTCTCTTCTTTTAATTAGTTTACTGTTGTTTTACCCTTCTCCCACAGCACAAACTTCGGTACCCCATGTTATCCTGTTTCTGCTGAAGGTTTGCTGAAGGTTTGCACACTAACCTTCCTTGTCTATATCACATTATAGACTCTCTACATCCACTTGACATCTTATCGAATCTTAGTGGTTGAGCCAATTGAGTTCCATCCAATCAGTTCCCACACGCAAATCATTGACAGATTCTAAATAGCTTTTGACGTTGCACTGATCTCTGAGGCACTTCACCAAGTTAAAGATTTCCAACCTGAAAATACACATTACTCCCGACTATCTATTTCCTGATAGTTACCCAGGACTCCCCTGTTCCTGTGTAGCAATCTAGAAAGTATGTGTGACGTCTTCTTGCGCTGCGTAATGTACTGAAATGGCTGAAGAGCTTCATCCTATTTCTTTATAATTACTTACAGGGACAGATCGATCCTGAATGGCTGAATGCGACCTTCCTCACTTTCTGTAACAGCATCGAGGGGTTGAGTGAGTGAACAACACATGAAGCAAGAGCAGCAGGTGTCCATTAAGCCCCTCGAGCCTGCTGCACAAATCAGAATGCTCATTGTTGATGTGATGGTAACTAAGCATCCATTTCCTGTCTGTTCCCAATAAACACTGATTCTCTTGTTCATCAAACATCTACATAACTCCGCCTTGAGTGTTTTCATTAACCCAGTCTTCACTGCTCCTTGTGCATGAGAAGACCACAGACAACACAATCCTAAAGAGAAAGGAACATCCCTTTCCCAGTCTGAAATAGGAATGCCCTTATTCTCAAAATGAGTTCCCCTCAAACCAATCATTATTCTTTTGACACAACGGTTAGGAACAGATATAGGCCATTCAGCCCCTCAAACCTACTCAAATTTCCATTAACCCTCGGCAATCAAATACTGACCAGATTAACCTCCACTGAAGTTCAAGGAATTCCAGGTACAATATTTTCACAAGAGCTCAAGCAACTAGAACAGCAAACATTGAACAGTACAGCACAGTAAGAGCCCTTCAGCCCTCAATGTTGTGCCGACTTTTTATCCTACTCTAAGATTAAACTAAACTGCAGAGCCTTCATCTTATTATCATCTATGTGCCTATCCAAGAGTTACTTGAATGTCCCTAATGTAGCTAATTCTACGACCACTACTGGCAGTGCATTCCACGCACCTATCACTACCTGTGTAAATAACCTGCCTCTGACATCTCCCTAAAACCCTCCTCCAATCACATTAAAATTATGTTTTCCTTGTGTTAGCCATTTCTACCCTATGAAAATGACTCTACTAATCCATTCAATCTGTGTCTCTCATCATCTTGCACACCTCTATCCAGGTACCGTTCATCCTTCTTTACTCTAATGAGAAAAGCTAAAGCTCCCTCAAACCTTCTTCATAAGACATGCCCTACAGAACAGGCAACATGCTGGGAACTCCCGTCTGCACCCTCTCTAAAACTTCCACATCCTTTCTTTAATGGGGCGAACAGAACTCAACGCAATATTCCAAGTGTGGTCTAATCAGGCCTCCAGAGCTGCAGCATAACCTCGCAGCTCTTAACTCAATCCCCCAGCTTATGAAAGCCAACACATCATACACATTCTTAACAGCCCTATCACCTTGAGGGCTTTGGCAACTTTGAGGAATCTACAGACGTGGACCCCAAGATCCCTTTGTTCCTCCACACTGCCAATAAGCCTACCTTTAACCCTGTAATCTGCATTCAAATTCAACCTTTGAAAGCGACTCTCTCCTGAAAATGGGAAAATAGAGCAGAATCAGGCCACTTAGCCCATTGGATCTGCTGTGCCATTGGATTACAGCTGAAATGTTTCTCACCTACATTCTCCTGCCTTCGCCAAATGATTAATGATTCCCAAATTAATGAAGAGCTGATTTATCTCTGTCTTAAAGAAACTGTGTGCAGGAGTGTGTGCGTTTGATTGTGTGTCCTGTATCTGTATGCATATGTGTTGTGTGTTTACCGTGTCTGTGCATGTGTGTGTGCATCTCCGTGAGACGAGGTCTTGCCGTTTTTTGGGGGTAAATCCATTGAAATTGCGATTATCCCCTCACCACCCCCCACACCTCTCCGTCTGTCCCTGTTAAGTTTATAGTTATACAATGCCACCCTCTGCTCACCTCCCCAGGCCTTTGCACTAGTTTCTTTCAGAGGACATCAGATACCGTAAATCTCTCACATTGCATGGCTATTTGGTTTTTCAAATAACGTCATTGGAAGCACAGAGCAGTTTCGTCTGATATCTAGCGATATCGTTCCTAAGATATTACCACCACCACTGGGTAAAGTTCAGGACTTTTCAATCTTTTCTCATTTATAATTTATAGGAGTATGTTGTAAAACATTTCAAGATAATGACCGTGAAATACATTCATTGCATTGACTTACAAATGGTTCCGTCAATCTTGCTTGGAAGCATTTGCGGTGGAAATACTCTTTAATTTGTGCACCCTGTGTCATGAATAATCTTCAAAGACAAATCACTTCCACATTATAGAGCGACCATAGACAGAACATGAACATCCTACACTCTAAAGGTCATCAGTACTATTACAATCCTCCATATACCAAACTGTGGGTGTGTGCGTGTGCAGATGGTTCTGTTAGTTTGGATGGCACTATGAGCCTGCGTCACTCCCCCTCCCTCCCAAACTGAATCCCTAATGGTTGACACCCTGCGGTGCTGTCAACGCAGAGGAGCGTGAAGGCCACCAGTTGGGGACATTGCATCACTTTAAACACCAGAGAGGCTGACAGATCCGCTGTGCACATGGACATACAGATACACACAGACGAATACAGTCACGCAGACAAAACGCAGAGATGAAAACTGACACGCAAATACACAAAGAGACAAATACAGACACACAGAAATGAGTACAGATGAACAGGCGCACAGAGAGATGAATACAGACTTGCAGCGACACACAGAAACAAATACAGGCACACAGATACACACAGAGACAAATACAAACAGGAAGATACGCAACAGACACGAATACATGCACGCAGATACACATAGAGACGAATACAGATACGCAGATACAGAGATGAATACAGGCACGCAGATACACACAGAGACAAATATAGACATGCAGATACACACAAAGACGAATAGACTCACACAG
>NW_025205837.1:0-5884 GCF_004010195.1 Chiloscyllium plagiosum | reverse complement strand
ATGCACACACAGATACCCAGTCATCAATACAGACGCACTACACCCATACTGACGTTTATATCGACATCGGGAATCTGCCAGTATTTACTTTTCACGTGGTGACTTTCTCAATATTTCACTCTCTCTGTGTGGCTTGTGTCAATCTTTCTGCTGTTCCATAGATAATTCTCTGCTTTCTCTCTATAGCTTCCACCTCTTTTCTTTAATGAGGTGACCAGAACACGGTATTGCAAGCGTGGTGTTATGACACGGCGATGAACCCTTCTGCTAATGAAACCAAACACTCAGAAAAGCTCACCTCGCTCATAATCTGTTAAAGTCGAGTGACAGAGAGCGCGCAAATTCCACTACGAAACAGGAAATAATATCAGTGTATTCCTTAATTCTAAAAGTGAGCATTGAACAACAACAGTTATTCCCAACTCTACGTTTTCCTTTCACTGAACTGTTTGTTATCTTCCTCCACCTTTAACAATATACTCTTCCAATTAAAGAAAAACTGTATTAAAATTACATAAACCAGACAGTGGCTGTAGTCTCCAATGCGCTCTTTCTATCCACCGAATATCTCCCTGGGTCACGTTCTGTCTTCTAATACAAGGATATTTCGTTCAAAAATGTATCTTACACAGAGAATGTTGTTCATGGCAGACTCTCACGCTGGCAGTTTACTCTCTGTCTAACTTTCAAAATGCGCGCCTCTTTATTCCCTCAACATCAGCTCATCTCCTTGGTTTGATGTTGGCAAAACAATAAATTTAAAATCGAATGGGTTTAGTACAGTGGGACATTATTTAAACTTGATTGTTTAAATTCGAATAGTTGTTAAAAGAGCAACCAAATCTCAATATATCTGTTTCACAGCCAGATGTCACATAGTTTCAGTACAGTAAACTCTGAAAATATTAGCTCACATGACAACTACTTGCAAGCTCTCAATGCAGAACAGCATTCAACTTCATCACAGTGGGTTAAACAGTGGGATTATAGAGCTGCAGCAAAACCTCACAGCTCTGAAACTGAACTCCCCGGCTGTGAAAGCCAACACATCATATGCCTTCTAAACAACAGCACCAACCTGTATGGCAACTTTGAGGATCCATAGACATGGACCCAAGATCCCGCCGTTCCAGATTTATCTCGATCTGTCACACATCAGCTCTGTTCTTTCAATGTCCTGTTGCAACCTACAACAGCCCTCCAGACTAACCACCAACTCCACCAAAGTTCGTGACATCGGCAAACCTATGAACCCACCCATCCAATTCGTTATCCAGCTCTCTCATAAAAAAAATCACAAAGAGCAGAGGTCCCAGAACACATCACCAAGCTAGTCACCAAGCTGCATTTGTTCCATCTACCACCACCTTCTGTCTTCTGTGGGCCAGCCAATTCTGCATCCAGACAGCCTGATCTCCCTGTAAGCCATGCCTCCTTATTTTGTGAATGAGCTTACCGTGGAGAACTTTAGCAAACGCCTTGCTGTAATCCATATATACCACATCCATTGCTCTAATTCATCAACGTGTTTTGTCACATCCTTAAGGAATTCAGTAAGATCTATGAGACATGACCTGCTCCTCACAAAGCCATGATGACGGTATCCAATCATTTATAATTTTCCAAGTATTCATAAATCCTGTCTCTCAAATCCTCTTCAATACTTTGCCCGTCACTAGTGTAAGACTGGTTAGCCAATAATTCCGAGGATTATCCTATTCCCTTTCTTGAACCAGCGAATAACTTTTGCCAGCCTCTTGTCGTCTGGCACGACTCCAATGGACAGGGAAGATGCAAAGATCATCGCAAAATGCGCAGCAATCTCTTCTCACTTCCTATAGTATCCTAGGGCATATCCTGTTTGGCCAAATAAATTTATCTATCCGTGTGTTTCTCGAATTTTTCAACACATCCTCCTGTTCTAGCATATTCGCCTGTTTCATGCTGTCCTCAGAAACGTCAAGGTCCCTCTGATTAGTGAATACTGAAGCAAACATTCATTAAGAAACTTCGTTACCTTCTCCAACTCCTGGCGCAAGTTCCCTGCACTATCCTGATCAGCCCTACCCTCACTCTGGCCATCCTCTTGTTTCTCACCTAAGTGTAGAACGTCTTAGGTTTTACCTTAATTCTACCCGCCAAGGCTTTATCATGCACACTTTTATCCCTCCTGAGTTCATTCTTCATTTCCACCCTGGTTACCTTGTAACCTTTTAGGGCACTGCCTGACCCTTGTCTCCTCAACCTCATATAAGCTTCATCCTTCCTCTTGACTAGATGTTCTGAAGCGCCTGGCACAATGAAGATATGGAGCTGTAAATAAGTGGAGAGATCCCCCCTTCCTGCAGAGGGTGTACATATTACCCATTAATCCCGCATGGCTTCTCCGAGCTGAAGCCGCTCACCAAATCCAGGCAAAACAATGTTTTAAAACGTTGCACGCGTCTTACAACAAGAAAATTAAATCCGTCCCATCCATACTTTGACCTCAGGCAATCCGGGTGAAACAAAATGTAACCACCCCCACCATCCCCAAACCCACTTTCTCATTCGGCGGTAAGTGAGAGAAATGAAAAGAAGTTGACGAGCTGGCCGTCTTCTTTTCGTTCTGGCAGCCCGACCAGGCTGATGTTCTGCTGACGGCCCCGATTTTCGAGGTCGTCGACCTTCTCTACTAACGCCCTTTCCTACCTTTCCAGGGCTTGGACACGACCCGCCAGGGATTCTGCCGTGGTTTATGAAGCCGCGGTCCGCTGTTCCACCTCGACGATGCACGGCCCGAGACGCTGAGTCTCCTGATCCTGCTTCTGCATCTTGGCTGAGGTCAGTTCCAACCTGATTCGGGTCTCCTATATCCATGAATCAATCTTCTCTCGCAGGCTCTGAACTCCAAGACCAGGCTCTACTCCATAGTTAAGTCCCCTGGGGCGTTCGCAGAGGCCGACGTCACAGCCACGGGCGTATCCATCGCTGCAGTGCCCTGCTAGTTGTGATCCTCATGGTCCTTTTCCCTTAGTCATTTTCCGTTACTCACTTAAAATGGCATCGAGCAATACTGAGGATCAAAAACCTCAGACTTTACCACAATAGGGAAGAAAAAGAGGGTGAATGCATCACTTTGTCGGTTCTGGTGCAGAGCTCAGCAGGGCAGGTCTACTGGATCACCGCCATCTTGGATGTCACCCGAATAATCACTGTGAACAAACTTTTTTTTGAATTGGTTTGAAGATTTTTCTTGTAGGGGGAGACAATAGAGAACTATTGGGTGTGATATAGTTAGATATTCAGGAGGATGTTTAAGAGTTCAGAAAGTGAATAGTAAATAAAATTGAACCAACGTGGTTCAGGGGCGACTTTGGGAAATGGAAAGGTAAAAGTGAAGTTGGCCTTCAGTTACCGGAAATTGGAATATCGAAGTAAAGGCGTTCTGCACAGACTGATGCAGCGTGGATGAGATTATACCTGTGTTCTGTGCTGTTTCAAAGAATGAGATGATATCTCAGGGAAATTTAGAAAATTCACGAACAGCAGACTGACTCATACAGGGGCATGGAGAAGTGCAGCAGGCAAAGTTAGCGAGAACCCAAGATGTTCTACAAAAGCATCAACCTGAACAGAATAACCAGGGAAAAATTAGGATCCATTTCGAAACCAAGGGGGTAATAAGTATGTGAAACTGGGGAACATTGATAGACAGTGACATGAGAGCTTCACATCTGTTTTATTTGGGAGAGGAAGATGCAGGTACAGAATTCAAGAAGATGGACTGGGAAGCTCTCGAGCAGATTGATATAAGATGCAAGTTGGGATTAATGGTTTTGGATGATGTAAAGTCCAGATGAGTTGTATCGCAGGATGCTGTTGGAGACAAGAGAGGAAATGTCCTGACCTAAATGTTTTGGTCGAATCTGACCACACAAGGGAGGTGCTAGAGGACTAGAAAACAGCTATGTGGTCCCAAGTTACTGGAAAGATGGTAGCGATAGACCAGTGTCTGGTGGTATACCACTGCGAGAAGTGCAGTGTATCTAATTGTTTGTATTATTCATAAATGATGTAAATATGAATGAGGAGGGGGTGGTGGGAGGTGGGGGTTGAGCGTTATAAGTAATTTTGTGTTTGATATAAAGATTGGCCAGGTGGTTGGCAGTGAGGAGGAAGGCCTTATATTATGGGAAGATAAGGTGGAATGGTCAGATGGTCAGATCAATGGCAGATGGAATGGAACCCTGATAAATAGGATGTGATGCACTTTGGATGAAGGAACTAGACGGGGAGAATTCAATGAATAGCAGACCACTGGGGAAGTCAGAGAGTGTTTCTCCACACATCCCTGAATGTGACTGGACAATGTAATGGCCAGTTAAGAAATCACAAGGGACTGTAGGCATAGTGTTTATTCATCGAGGCGACATAATATGAGTTAAACATGCCATTGGTTATTCCATAGATAGATTACTGTGTGCAGTTCTGGCAGCCACAATTCAGGAAGTGTTTTGGTTTCTCAGTAACATCAGAAGCTATTGGGGTCACCACAGAGTTGGAAGCTTCAGTGGATTGGTTTTCCCTTCTAGATTGGAGAACTGCATCTCAGAATTTGTGTCTGATCTTTCCTTTTTGCCAAGTACATGTTTTTGGGATATTACTGTATCACAACACTTAATTGTTGATAGTGTCGAGGCCAACGCCTTCAAATATTTTTGAGGAGCTCTGCTGTCTTCTATAACACGTGACTCCTTCTCGTCTTGTATAATTCGTTGGATGCACTAAATGGGCTATCTCTACACTTCTCCAATAATTTCATTGAGCTGAATGCCTTCCTCATATTCCTGTGAAGCTACCGTGAGGAGCTGAATAATCTCCTCCTTTTAACTGTGGAAATGTGCAGGGTCCAGCAGCACTGTTACATGAATGTTACCAATACTTCCAACAGAACAAGCCTGAATGTTGTCCAGGTCTTGTTGCACATGGACACGGACTAGTTCAGGAGCTGAAGGGGGACATTTTTCCTGAATATTGTGTGACCTTCAGTGAACACCCTCACTTCTAATCTTTATGAAACAGGTGAAGATGTTTGTGCTGAGGAAGCTACCTTGAGGATCTTTTGCAGACATGTCCTTTGCGGACTGCATAGATTTTTGTACACAAACCACAATCATTGTGCTTTATGGTTTAAATCATTGTAACCAGGGAAGTTTACAACTCATTCTCATTAAGTGCAATCCTACTCAGGCTCCTTGAGACCATTCTTATTAAATGATGCCTTGATGTCAGGGCCGGTCAATCTTCCCTGAGACCTTGTGTTCACGTCTTTTGCTCATATCAATAGGTCACAGTGTTGGGTTAAGGAATGCTTTTTAACCAATCAGAGTTGAGGGCTGTGAACAACTGGAAATGAAAGAGGATGTTAGACCTTAAATCTTTCTCCTCTCACCTTTAACCAATGCCCTCTTGTTTGCAATTCCAACAGGCACTAAGATTGTGGCTGATTGGGTTATAGTCACAGCCCCACTTTCCTGACTGTATCCCGTTATCCATGACTCACTTCTCTGCCAAACATTTCACTAACTCAGCTTTGAATCACTGTAAACAAACAGGCATCTCAAACTTGTGGGGAAGAGAATTCCCACTTGAAATGGCTGTTTAGAATGCCTCTTCATCCCTCTTATAGAGTCATATAGCATGCAACTTTGTCCGTGCTGACCAGACATCTCAATCTGATCGAGTCTGATTTGCCAGCATTTGGCTCATATTCCTCTATACCTTCTTATTCAGATACCCATCAAGATGCCAGACTCCACCACATCCTCTGGCAGATGATTCCATATGCATACCTCCCTCTGTATGAAATCTAAGTTCCATCTAAATTATTTCCCCTCGCACC
>NW_025205836.1:0-10973 GCF_004010195.1 Chiloscyllium plagiosum | reverse complement strand
CCGGAGCACCCGGAGGAAACCCACACAGACAGTTCCCCAAGGCGGGAATTGAACCCGGGTCTCTGGCGCTGTGAGGCAGCAGTGCTAACCACTGTGCCACCGTGCTGCCCATCAATCCTGATAGCTGAACCATTCTATATCCTCTAACAGCCTGAAGGCTTCACCATTTCTGCTGGGGACGGCTGGTTCCCCGAAACTAAAACTTTGTTCCCTCTGCTCTGAATTCTAAACAGAACTAGTGGCCTTGGTCTGTTTATCCTTACCTGTCATAAACTCAACAATTTCAACACTTCATCCATTAACACCATGTAGCTGCAGTCTGGAAACAAGCCATTCAGACGATCCACTCCACATTTTTGTGGAAATGATGTATTTAGCTCACTATTCCGAATGACTTCCTGACCTTTTCTTTGGAAAAACTACTGGTCAAAAATGACTAAAGCCCATCTGCCCCATTTTAAAATCGAGATCCCTGATGAGAAAGCACTCCGGTCCATCTCACCACCATCTTTCCCAAGTCCTCCATCGTTGCTGAATTATTATCCAACATCCAGTAGACCAATGCACCAAATAAATATTGTGAGACAAAAGCCTTTATCTTTCATCCCCATCATAAACTCCATGCCCTTTTCCCACATTTCATTCCTCTCTCTGGCCACTCTCTGCAGTTGAGCCAATCTGTTCACCAGCAGCATGGGATGCTGGTCACTGAGGGGAGTTCAGGACCAACATCAGGATTGTGGCTGCTGTATCATTGAGTATATTCAAGGCTAACAGAGATTCCCTGGCTTTATCAGACTCAAGGGAGATGAGGAGTGGGCAGGAAAACAGAGTTGAAACCCAAGAGCAAATTACACACAGTGAAAGTGAAAGCATGGATATATTAGAGCCCTTGCAAAACTATTTATGCAGAGCAATAATTGAGAAAGTGTAAGTGTTGAAGGGTCCAAAAGTTTGTATGAGTTATAGATGTCAATATCCAGATTTTGTGAAGATATGACCTTCGGGAGGGTTAGACCTTACGTTTGGACGTTGGTGTGTTGGAACCATGTATGTTGTTCTCATTCTGCTGCCCTTCAACACATTCATGATCCGAGCTTATTCTTGTGTGGGTTTTGAATACAGTTCCCCGAGCTGGCTTCTGTTTCTCTTCCCCAATGTTGTTCCATTTGGTGTTGTAACTTCCTGGGATCGAGGTTCCTGACTCACTCCGGATACCTCTGCGGGAATGACGTACCACTCTGACCTGGTGCACAAACTGGGCGGTTCACCACCTCCCTGCTGGTTGGTTTTAAAAAATCCTCCTTCCCTTTTTTTTTGAGCTGCTGTTCCTGCATTTCTGAGCAATCCGGCAGCTCAGGATTTGGCTGGTTGTCCCACCTTGCCTTCCATAAATTATCTTTACTGGTCACACAAAGACTATACCCTAAACCTGGTATTCTCAGTTCAGTACCGGGTGGGTGATAAATGCTGGCCAGTGGCACCCACGCCCCACGTCAATTCTAAAATGATGGATGTTGAAGTCACATCCCTGTAATTTTACTGGAAGGTTTTTTTTTAAGATTAGATTAGATTAGATTAGTTTACTTACAGTGTGGAAACAGGCCCTTCAGCCCAACAAGTCCACACCGACCCGCCGAAGCGCAACCCACCCATACCCCTACATGTACCCCTTTTTACCTAACACTACGGGCAATTTACCATGGCCAATTCACCTGACCTGCACATCTTTGGACTGTGGGAGGAAACCGGAGCACCGGTCCCACACAGACACGGGGAGAACGTGCAAACTCCAGACAGTCAGTCAGTCGCCTGAGTCGGGAATTGAACCCGGGTCTCTGGCGCTGTGAGGCAGCGGTGCTAACCACTGTGCCACCGTGCCACCCACCGTGTTGTACTTGAGTCATTTGTCAGTGGTTTGTACTGAACCATTAGCAATTACCAAATGATTTGGTATTAGTTTCCGCAGTGAATTACTTACCGGATCGGTGTCCCAGACAGCAGAGCAAGCAGTGCACCTTCTCTGAAATAAGTGGGTTGACTGCTGTATCCAAATGAAATCCGTTTGCCATCTTTGATGCTTCCAGCACTTTCTGAGATGCAGCAGTTTCCCCGAGTTGAGGCTGCCGTTCCATATCGGCTGACAGTGTGTTAAGCTTGTGCCAACGGCCTCTGCTTTTCCTAAAGCATTCTCTCGGCATCGGGGCGGGGTTGGGAAGATTCGGGTATAAATGATGCTTGAAGTTTAAGAAAGTCAAACACGTGCGAGGGTGCTGCGTGTCTTGGAGAGGGAGCTGTTACTTACCTGGCTCCGAATGGATCCCAGAATCGGAATGTGTCAAGCCAGAGAAGTTGACCTGACTGACCATGGTTGAACCCCTGTTGAAGGCGAGACCCTATGTAATGGGCTGCTGCTGTCAGTGAGAGTCGGCTTTGGCCGTGCTGGTCTTCAGTGGTCTCTGGAACTAGAATGTCATCAGCATCACCCACATCCTCAGGCTCAACGTCCATCTGCTGCTGGAGGAGTGTCTGAAAGATAGAGAAGCAATCTCTTCCCAACGGTGTTCCGAAAGACAAGGTTTGCAGAGTCCCCTTTGTCAAACGGACCAATCTGTGTTTGGTGAATTGAATTGAATTGAATTTACTGTCCCATGTACCGGGGCACAGTGAAAAGCTTTGTCTTGTGAGCAATCCAGGCAGATCCCAGACTTAAGTAGCATAAATAAGTAAATAATAGGGAAACAGCGGCAAAAACAAAAACACACGTGCAGGCGAATGGTAAGCGTTTGAGAGTCCATTCAGTATTCTAACAACAGTAGGGTAGAAACTGTTTCAAAACCGGCTGGTGGGTGTGTGTCCAGGCTTCTGTACCTTCTCCCCGATGGTAGAAGTTGTAGACAAACATTGCCAGGGTGGGCTGGATCTTTGAGAATGCTGGTGGCCTTTCCTTGACAGCGGGGCTTGGGAGATGGATTCTATAGATGGGAGGTTGGCCTTTGTGATTGTCCAGGCCGGGTTCACCACTCTCTGTAACCATCTCCGATCTTGAATGGTACAGTTGCAGTACCAGGGAGTGATACGTCCAGACAGAATGCTCTCGAGGGATTTAGCTCCTGTGAACTTGCTCTGTACTTGCTCGAATGTTGGAACTCGGGGTGACTATTACTTTAAAGTTCAGACATTTTGAGTCTAAACATATCCCGATGGTAGCAACTTGCTTCAGTAATCTGTTGATGCCCTGAACTTTCTGTAGTGATTGGAACAAGGTGGATATTGTACATCGGAGTTCCCTGATTGAGGCTGTTAACCTGTTCCAATCAGGGAGCCCTGGCTGACAGAGAGAAATAGCAGTGTCTTGCCCTTTGATGAAGGGCAAGACACTGGAAACGCGGGTGTTTCCTTTCTTCCTGGTGGTGCTGAACTATCGATAAAAGTTTACACACTTGTTGTTCTTCACTATGTCTCAAACCTGCGCGCACATGACATGGGTGCTGGGGAAAAATATAAGCTCTAAAAAAAAAAGAGTGAAAAGAAAATAACACATATATAAACAGGAGTGTTAGAGGTTCTGTTCACTCTGAGAGCTGGCTCTGAGGGAGCTAGATCAGTGTGCGTGCGTGTGCAAGGACTCTCCTCCTTGACTGTGTCTGAGAGGAAGGGGACTGTCCCTAGACCAGCTGCCCCACATCCAGGGAGCTCTGAGAAGAAGGAAGGAAGAAGACGAAGAGAAGGAGGGAGAAGAGGAAGGAGGAGGAGGCAGAGACAGAAGGAGGTGAGAGCTTTGAGTTCTGGACCTGCTTTTGGAGCTGCAGCCTGGGCCTCACCCAGGTCAAGGGAGTGTTGCTGCTGACCTGGGGCCCACTCCCACTGCTGGTCTCTGGGACCCCGCCCGGACCTGCCTCAGCTGTTACTGCTTGGGGCCTGCCTCACTGATGCTGCCTGGGTCCCTCCCAGGACCTCCACCGCTGCTGCCTGGGACTAAACTTTGGGGCTGCCTGGGACTTGCCTTGGGGACCCTCCCCAACAGGTCTGCCCCCACCGCTGTGACCAAGGGCCTGCCTGGGACCTGCCTGAGGCCTGCCTCCATTGCTGCTGTTGCCTGAGGCCTGCCTCCACCTCTGCTGCCTGGGACTCGATTTGGTGCTGCCTGGGACTCGCCTTGGGCCCTTCCCCAGGACCTCCAACGCTGCTGCCTGGGACTCTCCTTGGGCCCCTCCCCAAGACCTCCATCATTGCTGTGACCTGAGGCCTGCCTCTACCTGCTGCTGACACTGCCTGAGGCCTCAACTGGACTCAACACACACACAGCTGGTTCCTGGGCCTACCAACATTCAGCAGCACAGTATGGCGAGTCCCAAACTTGCAGGGCCCAGCCGCACCTACGCCGGGGCAGCTGCTGCGTTAGGAGCAGCTGCTCCAACCCCGGCTGCAACCGCAACCCCCTTCAGGCACCTGACTAATCGCCTGGGGGTAAAGGCCTATCCCTACCCCAACATGGCCATCGAGGCCTGCAGTAAGGCCATGGCTAGTGTGGTCGGCCCACTGGCCATCGTCGCTGCGGCCCGGATGTATGGGAAAGCCGTCTTTTTCCTGAAGACCGAGCAGGCGGTCCACCTGGCCGTGGAGAGGGGGCTCGCTGTGGGCGGGACACATTTGCCCGTTGACCCTTTGGAGGTTACGGCCCAGAGGGTCGTGATCTCTAACGTCCCGCCCTTCATTGCCAATGAGCTCCTTCTTCCCTACCTCAACACATTGGGGGAGATCCGGTCGGCGGTCCAACCGCTCCTGCTCGGTCTTAAGGACCCTGCCCTCCAGGAGAAGGTCACTGAGGGCTCTTTTACCCTCCTCCACGAGGGCACGGCCTACCGCGTCTTCTGGACGGTGGACGGAATACGGTGCCACCTGTGCCGCGAAGTGAGGCACATACGAAAACACAGCCCCACCCAGAAGGCTGTCCAGCCCCTACCAATGGCTGAGGGTGGCGCCACCGCACCCACTCCCCCTCCCCCTCCCCCGAAGTCAACACCGCAAGCCCCGGCAGCGAGGGCTGAGCCAGAGGCTTCCAATACCTCAGCCTCTGGCAGGGAGGGGGGTGAACGTCCGGCCGGACAGAAGGCTCTCAAGAAGACCCAATGCGCCAGGCCTGCCCACGGGGAGACCACTCTATCCCCTTCCCCCATGACCTGCCCCGCCCCAACACGACAATGCCCCCGTGGCCGTGCCAGCATCACCCTGGCATGGGAACCCAGACCCTTAAACCCCCAAACCCGCACCTGCCCCTGCTACACCCCCTGACCGCACACCCAACCCCGTTACAGAAACTTCTGGGGCTTCAATTCCTGCTCCTGGCGCTACAACACCTGGCCCGGGGGTCCCTGAGCCCAGCCACACTCTGGCACTAACCTGGGGGGACCCACCACTGCCTCACCTCCTGCAGCAACCATGTCTCTGGGCCCCAGAGAGGGAACTGGGCCCTGCCCACCGCACCATCCTCACCCCACCCACCATCACCTGATAAAGCAGGGGTGGGGCAGGAAGTGACACAGCTGACCCTCCCCACCCTGGCCACGCCCCTGCATTCCCCCAGCCAATAGTATTCTGGGAAAGGCTGGGGGGGTGGGACTTTGGGCCCCATGACCACCAAGGCAGGTGGGGAGGGGATGGCCCATAAATTCCCCCCTGTCTCTCTGAGGGAGAGATGTCCTAGCAGTGCGGTGCTGCTGCCGCCTGTCTCCAGGGGATGAGCCTATGGTGTCTCTTGCCTGTCTCACACCGTGGCCTAAACTGCCCGAACTCCAGGGGCTACAGCAGGGCCTTCTGCTGCTATCACTCCTCCGGCCCCTGGGGAGGGCTTTAATAACCACATGGGCTGTGGTGTGGGTGACAATGGAGAATGCTCCGCTGGGGGGGGGGTGAAGGGGCGGTAGGTGTTATCCTTGCTCCTCCCTCCCTCCCTGACTGTTTTTCTGGGAGCCTTGACCCTGGGGGATGACCTTTTCCCCGAGGAGCCAGGCGTCCTGGTGTCGGGAGAGGAGCGGGGGCCCCGAGCCTCTGCTGCCTGACGTCCCGAACTCGGGGCGTTCTGGGAAGGGGTGTGCCAAGGAAGGTACTGCCGGTGACCCTGGGGGTGGGGTTGCCGGGGGTTTGAGGCCGGTTGGTGGCGCCGGACCAGCCCCCATCCTCTCGGTGGGGGAGGGGTCGGTGACCGAGGGCGACCTCCCGGAGGAGGGTTCGGGATTGGTGGCGGACACCGGGGACGACGCGGACTCCGTCTGCAGTGACTTTTTTGAGTCCCGGGTGCCCCCCACCGATCTCCCCCTCATCCCCCTCGAGGAACTCCGGGAATTTGTCGAGGAAACTCGGAGTCGCCGGGACAGAGCCCAACTGGCGCTCGACCGCTGGAGCTCCTTTGAAAGAGTTTACTGGTCGGCCCTCGCTGCCCGCCAGGCACCTGGGCTCGACATTAATGAGCGAAAGCGAGTCAGGAACTTCCTGGGGGCACTCCTGGTGGGGGCGAGGGACTTCAGTGCCCCTCCCTCGTCCTCCCTGTAAATATATACACGGGTTTGTTAATTGTACTGGTGGTGGTTGCACAACGCTTCCGACATGGAGACGACTATAGCCAGCCTCAACATCAACGGCAGCAGGGAGTCGCAGCGCAGATTCCAGACCCTCTCGGTCCTTCGGGACGGGAGGTATGCGGTGTGCTTCCTGCAAGAAACCCACACTACCCCGGGAGACGAAGCCACCTGGCTCCTGGAGTGGCGAGGGGGGGTCTACATGAGTCACCTCACCCGCAGATCTGGCGGGGTGGCTATCCTGCTGGCCCCGCATTTTCAGCCGGAGATCTTGGGGGTCAGGGAGCCCGTGCCAGGCCGTTTGCTTCACCTGACGGTTCAGCTGGGGGGGGGCGCGGTGCATCACTTGGTGAATGTCTACGCTCCCCTGGCCGGGGTGTCCGCTCATCTCGCTTCCATCGACGAGAGTCAGTGCGTCGTCCTCGGGGGAGATTTTAACTGCATCCTCGAGGGCAGGGACCACGGCGGTGCCCGCACTGGCTGCGCGTCGGGGAAGAGGTTGGGGGGACTTGGTCAAGTCCTTCGACCTGGTGGACGTCTGGCGGAATCTCCATCCCGACTCCATCGCCTTCACCTTCGTGAGGCCTGGGGTCGGAGCATCTAGAATCGACCGCCTGTACGTTTCGCGGGCGTACTCCTCCTGTTTTCCGAAGGCCTCCACGCGGCAGGTGTCGTGCACGGACCACCACCTGGTGTGGGCGGAACGCCCTCCGTTCGGCGCCAGGCTCGGCTCCGCGTACTGGCACTTTAATGACCTGCTGCTGGAGGCAGCCACACTGCCTACGAAACCACACGGTCTGTAGCAATTTAAAAAGGCAACACAGCACCTCCTTTCTCAAATGCGCGCTAACTCAGGAGAATAATTTCAAACCAGAGCAACTTTTCTTTGTGCAATGATTAGGGATTCTGTTTCCGATGCTATTTTTGGTTTAATTTCCCAGGTCTAACCAACTCTCTGTGTAGTAGAAATCTCCCTGGGGCTTCCCATTTTGACGTAAATACCACTCCGGTGCAGACACATTGGGAGATCTCAGCGAAACCCTTCACAGCTCTGTAGCATGTGATTTATATCCCTTCTGAACCGTCTGTGTCTCGGTCTCTCCACAGATTTACAACAAGTCCCTATCTTCCGGCTGCCAATCTAAGGCAGCCGTGATCTCAGTCTCCAGTCTCAGTGCAAAGTCCCACAAACACTCCTGGGCCATCTCCAGTTCGAGCTTTGAACACGGATGCTCCATAAATAGGAGAGTGAGTGGGAGTTGGTTGAGCACCAGATTTATTCCACTCTCTCTCTCCCTCACAACTTTCTCCCTCGTGCATGACGTGATCCGTTTCTCAATTAAGCATTAGGTTCAGTAGCTCCCTCCAGCCCTGCACCGCCCCCCCAACAAAACACAGAACCACATCCTCCACCCATTTCAAACTCACACAAAGACTCTCTCAGTCACGTTCCTCCGATCAGCTCCGCAGACACACAGCAGACAACCCGATTGTGTCTTTTGTCCCTTTTGCCACTTTCGCACTGAGAGTTAGCGAAAAGACTGTGATATAAATACAAGACAAACGTCAGGGACAGGGGGGGGACCGTGAAGCTGATCAGAGCCAGGCAGGTGCTGCACAAACTGGTTCATAAAGGCCTGATAATCAATTCATAAACCTGAAAGATAAAGTCTGAAATATTGACACGGTTTATCCAGTGTTCAGTGTCAGAAATGGAAGAAAACTCTAAAGGACATGTACATGTCGATATAAATCATATCAATGATTAAAGCTAAGACATGAGACAACTTGTTGTGCGTCTATTGTGGTAGAAATAATGTCATAGCAAGTGCTCTAGGGAGATGGGTTCAAATCCCGCCCCTTGGTGGAGTTTAGTGAATACATCTGGGAACCAAAACTAGTCTCATCGATGGTGACCATGACAACAATCAGCGATTATTATCCAACCCCAGCTGTTCACTAATGTCCTGCCGTCCTTACCCGGTCTGACTTACACGTGACTCCAGACCCACAGCAGCATGGTCAGCTCTTCAATGGCTTCTGCCAATCACTGTCACACCAAATTGTTCACACAAAAAAAAGCAAACGGGCCCCTCCATTAATCTGACAATCGACAAGGTCGCCCTGACCGATACTTGGGGACTTGGGCCCAAACCGAGAGAGCGAGATTTACTCCGACAGAGTAACCAAGGAACAGCCTGACAGGTGTCTATCGTACAGACCATGTCCGAGGCAACATCACTGCCCCTGGGTATGTCCTACCTCACTGGCAGGAGGGAGTTGCCCTGGGAGTCTTCAACGTTGACTTCATACCTTGGTGCAGCACGGTGGCTCAGTGGTTAGCACTTGTGTCTCACAGCACCAGGGACCCGGGTTCCATTCCTGGTTCAAGTGACTCTCTGGGTGGAGTTTGCACGTTCTCCCAATGTCTGTGTGGGTTTCCTCCAGGTGCTCCAGTTTCCTCCCAAAGTCCAAAGATGTGCAGGTTAGGGTGAATTGGCCATGCTATATTGCCCGTAGTGTTAGGTGAAGGGGGTAAATGTAGGGGAATGGGTCTGGGTGGGTTGCTCTTCGGAGGGTCGGTGTGGATGCTGTCGGGAATCGAATCTAATGATTAGGGCCTCATGTGAAAACTAAACCCAGTGAGATTATCAATGGAAATTAGTAACTGGGGGACATGTTAAATAATTGTTTTGTGTCAGTATTTACTATAAATCAGCATCTTGGATGTGAGTCATAATCAAAAACAGCCAGCTAACCATCTAATCCCATGTGCCAGCACTCAGTCCATAGCCTTCTGTGTCTTAGCATTGCAGGTACACATGTAAATTCTCCTTCAATGTGGTGAGGGCTTCTGCATTGACTACCCTTTCTGGCACATACCCACCAGCCTCTGGGGGAGAAACAGGATTCCCCCCCCCCCCCGTCTCCTGCTCAGAGGGAAACATCCCTTCCTGTAACCACGCCTCCTCCAGGCTCCTCGAGAGAAGTTGATCAGAGAGAGGGTGTTTCAGCAAAACGATCACACGAGATAGAATGAGACTGAAGGAGACACAAGCAGCAGCCCTGGGCAGGAGATGGTTAACCTCCCTGACTGGGTTTTGTTACGGGGTGATGCTGGAAGGTCAACGGCAGGCACTTTGGCCGGTTTCCTGGAGGAACAGGATCAAGTGTCCAATGACAGAGTTTCCAAGCTAGGAGGTCAGGACTCTGAAGCAAGTTCTCGACTTGGCTCGGAGCTCAGCTGACTTACAGGAGAGAGGGGGAAAGGTAATGGGTAGAGAATGTCCGGTGTCTTGCCACAGGGAGCTGCGCTGGGGCCTTCATCATTTTATTCCTCATGGACTTTCTGCACAGCATAGAAAGCCACAATTGGGCCAATTTCTTACACAGTCAGACTGAATACCTCTGTAATTCATAGGTACACCAGCCTCCGAAATGTAGTTACATCAGGTAAGGACTAATCTTCATGTTTTGAAGTTTATTTCCTCATCAGCCTCTCTCCCTCGTTCTAGAACGTTCCAGCACCGCACTATTTAGGCCCAGTGATGTGCAGCTTCATGACATCATCACTCGGTTGCTCTGGAGTCCAGAAGTCCTAATACTCATGGTCCAATGCCTCATGGGAAAATTCACGTGACCTCTGCCCTCAGCAGTGTTCGTGTTCCTCCTCCTCCTGCTCCTGTCCATGAGGGTGAACATTGAGCAGATGCCTGACAGCGTTGTGGTCGGCCGACTGTGGGGGAGGGAGGGGAATTTCAGGGAAGGAAGGAGAGAGGGACAGAACTGGCGGACGCTGTTCAGGTCACCTCGCCCAGCATGACTCTTTCAAAGAATTCTCAACACGTTGCCTTGTAAATGTTCCTTTTCAACAATTAAGCTGCTCGTTGAAAGCTCAGTGCAGATTCTGGGCCATGGCAGTTTCTGTCCTGACAACATTCTGTAAAATACACTCTCCTAAACTTCATCTTCCTCTGAAAACATTGGATTGCAATCAACCAGATACTGACACATTCGTGAGTAGAATCTCCTCCTGATTATTTACCAAACTCCCTCATAACCATCCCGGATCTATGAAAGGGGAGAGGGCCCTGTTTCTCTCTGATCTCCTGTCAGGAGCAATGAGGATGGACAGTGAGCGCGGAGAGACTCCTGAAGCTGTAATTGTTCTCCTGACAGCAGAGAAGGCAATGGGCAAGTTTAATAGGAGTGACAGCATGGGGAGTGTGTGTGGGTGAGTGAGTGTGCAGGGGTGTGTGTCTGGGTGTGAGTGTGAGTCAGTGTGTGGATGCGAGTGTGTGACTGGCTACGTATGAGAGTGTGGGAATGATTGAGTGTGTGTATGAGTGTGTGGGGGTGTGTGTAAGTGAGAGTTGTGGGCGGCACGGTGGCACA
>NW_025205835.1:10095-10972 GCF_004010195.1 Chiloscyllium plagiosum | reverse complement strand
GCAGTGAAGGCAAGCAGGCGAGACACCTTCTTAACCCCGCGCCCCCGCCTACACGAGAGGCGAACTTCAAAGGATGGTGTCCCTGAACCCCTCGGTGTCTCTCTCTGTTCGACAACACCACCCACCCAAGGGCCTGACCTCGAATTGTATACCTCCCACACCGGTCGGTTTTACCGAAACACAACCCCTCGTGTTTATCCTCCCCTCGGGCTCTCTCTCTCTCAATGTTCTACAACACAGGGACAGAGAGAGACTCCCCTCTCCCTCGGTAGGGAGGGACCCCCCCCCATTTAAAGGGGACAGAGAGACTCCCCTCTCCCTCGGTAGAGACTGACACTCCTGTTGCACTCAAGAAGGACTCAGAGAGAGAGAGAGAGAGAGAGAGAGGGGGAGAGACAGAGACAGCGAGAAGAGAGAGAGAGACAGAGACAGAGAGAGAGAGAGAGGGGGAGACAAACAGTCATAGAGATGTACAGCACAGAAACAGGCCCTTCGGCCCCACCCATCTGTGCTGGCCCAGATACCCCAACCTCATCCCAGTCCCCATTCCCCAGCACTTGTCCCACCTCCCTCCAAACCCTTCCTGTCCCTGTCCCCATCCTCATGCCTTTTCATTGTGGTCGTTGTCCCAGTCTCCAGCACTTCCTCATCCTCCCACACGCACCACCCTCTGGGGGGAGGGGGATAGTGGGGGGGAAACGTTACCCCTCGGGTCCCTCTCGCCCTGAACCTACGCCCCTCTAGTTCTGGGTTTCCCCACACCCCAGCCAAGGGGGGATAAGACCTTGTCTATTACCCCCTCAGCTCCCCCCCACCCCAGGGGGTCAACCCCCTCAGCTCCCCCCACCCCAGGGGGGGGCCACCCCCTCAGCTCCCC
>NW_025205835.1:7628-8689 GCF_004010195.1 Chiloscyllium plagiosum | reverse complement strand
CAGCCCCCCCCCCACACTAGGGGGGGGTCACCCCCTCAGCTCCCCGACATTCCAAGTCCGGTTGAGGCTCAGATGGGAACATGGGATGGGCAATGTGCCCGTTGGTGTTCGGCCTTGTGGTAATTCCCGCCGGGGTCACCCCCTCAGCTCCCCGACATTCCAAGTCCGGTTGAGGCTCAGATGGGAACATGGGATGGGCAATGTGCCCGTTGGTGTTCGGCCTTGTGGTAATTCCCGCCGGGAATATGGTTAATATCCTGGAGACCGCGGATATTAGTGGGACCGACTGTGGAATTCCAACTCGGAACAAATGCGGAATCCCGTTGTCGAACGCTGGGAGGGCGCATGTCGCTCACTAATGTCCCTCAGGAGAGGAAGTCTGCCACCGTCACCTGGGTCTGGCCTACATCAGGCCTCAGAGCCACAGGAATGGGGTTATCTCTGGGCAACTGGGCATTAAATACTGCGCCACTCAGAGACACAAACTTCCCATGAGAGAGGGGGAGAGACGGAGAGAGACAGACAGAGAGAGAGAGAGACAGAGAGAGACAGAGAGAGACAGAGACAGAGAGAGAGAGAGAGAGAGAGAGAGAGAGACAGAGAGAGAGAGTGAGAGAGACAGAGAGAGAGAGACAGAGAGAGAGACAGACAGAGAGAGACAGAGACAGAGACAGATGGATCCTGACATCTTCCACGTCTTCCTCCCTTCTTGCCCGAACGTCCCGCTGTCCCTCAGGAGTGAAGATCATATTCCGAGTGGCTCTCGTCCTCCTGAAGGTCAGCCTGGGATCCTCCGACAAGCTGAAAGACTGTCAGGGGCTGGTGGAAACGCTGGAGAAACTACGGAATATCCCGCCCAGATTCCTACAGGAGGATTTTATTATTCATCAGGTACACACACAGGGTCAGTGCTGAGGGAGTGGGCGCTGTCGGAGGGTCAGTGCTGAGGGAGTGGGCACTGTCGGAGGGTCAGTGCTGAGGGAGTGGGCCCTGTCGGAGGGTCAGTGCTGAGGAAGTGGGCCCTGTCGGAGGGTCAGTGCTGAGGAAGTGGGCACTGTCGG
>NW_025205835.1:0-3986 GCF_004010195.1 Chiloscyllium plagiosum | reverse complement strand
TGGGGACATGAATAGGAAGGGGTTAGAGGGAGATGGGCCAAGTGCTGGCAAATGGGGCTAAGTTAGGTTAGGATATCTGGGACAGCATGGACGGGATGGGCTGAAGGGCCTGTTTCCGTGCTGTACATCTCTCTGACTCTAAATGGGACTAGATTAGGTTAGGATATCTGGGACAGCATGGAGGGGTTGGGCCGAAGGGCCTGTTTCCGCGCTGTCCATCTCTCTGACTCTGAATGGGACTAGATTAGGTTAGGATATCTGGGACAGCATGGAGGGGATGGTCCGAAGGGTCTGTTTCGGTGCTGTCCGTCTCTGTCTGACTCTGTGACCGGGTGCGATGTGTGTGTGACCCTCTCTCTCCCCTCCCTCCCTCCCTCCCTCGGTGCGGTAGGTGAGTGAGCTCCCCGTCACACAGAGGGACATCGAGCAGGAGTGTTCCCGGCAGCTGAAGAAATGGAGGAAGAGGAAGGGGGCGGACCCCGGGATGTCTCGGCCCCGAACTCGCCTGTACGGTGCTCGGGACGTCCACGCCCGGAGAGAGCGAGCCCAGCCCCGCCAGGACCCCTGGCACCAGGAGCTGGGGGGCACGGTACCAGGGGTCCCGTCCATCGTGGTCAGTGAGCCCCAGGAGAGACGGGGAGCCGAGCCGGGTACCCCCAGGACGCAGCCCCCGGAGATGCGGGCACAGTTGGTCAGGGGCAAGCCCGCCGGCCGCTCCCGCACTTTCTACGTGCAGCGCAGGCACAACCCCCCGCCTGTGCCAGTCAGGGGCGGGTCCCAGACCCCCAACTCAGAGACCCACCCGCCCAAACGCAACTCCGAACCCCTCATTTCAGACACCTACTTCTGACGGGTGGTGGGGGCGGGGGCGGGGGGGGAAAGGGGGAACAACGCAGACACTCGGACCGCCACCGCCCACCATGCCCTGTTCCCGAATCCCGAAATTCCCAGCACACCAGGCGGCCCAGGCCAACGCCGAGCAGGACTGGCAGGAGGAGTGGGCACTGTCGGAGGGTCAGTGCTGAGGGAGTGGGCCCTGTCGGAGGGTCAGTGCTGAGGGCGTGGGCACTGTCGGAGGGTCAGTGCTGTAAACTATAATAATGGTGGTGTTGGGCATTGTTAACCCCTGACCCCTGACCCTTCAGTATTTGGGCCTGTTTGCGATTCCAGACGGTCAGAGAAACGCAGCGTCCATATTGAGAGGCGTGTGACCAACTGCTGGGGGACATTTCCTGAACGTTTTGATGGTTATTGGAGATAATCATCTTGAAAGACAAAGAGATGCCATGCCTGACCACTGAGCCCGGGATAACGTCTGTCCTGCGCAGGGCAGCGCTCCATGACCTTTGGCCCTATCTACACCCGGTCCACAATGTTATAATATTTTATTCGGCCTGTTTCCTGACCAGCCTGCGCAGGGATGGTATTACACACCACAGACCTCCTGGCTCAGGTGAACGGACACTGCCACTGAGCCACACGCAGGTCCTGTTGGCTGGGAGTCGTGTCTAAGTATTACACTCGCCCTCTGAGGGAGCGTTTATTGTGGAGATTGTCACGAATATTCTCAGGGTAACTAACCTCCTCATTCGGTCAATCTCTATAATGACTCTCTGAGTGACCCCTCATTCGGTCAATCTCTATAATGGCTCTCTGAGTGACCCCTCATTCGGTCAATCTCTACAATGGCTCTCTGAGTGACCCCTCATTCGGTCAGTATCGACAATGACTCTCTGAGTGACCCCTCATTCGGTCAATTTCTATAATGACTCTCTATGTGACCCCTCATTCGGTCAATCTCTACAATGGCTCTCTGAGTGACCTCTCAGTGCTGAGGGTTCCTGTGGTGCAGTGGTAGTGTCCCTCCCTCCGAGTCAGTCCCCAGAGACGGTGCGGCAGTGATAATCCTGTGAAGGCTTGCTTGGGGAAACAGCCACGGCCTAGTAATCGGGGAGGTGTGGGGCCCATTGGCTTTGGCTGCGAATCCAGGAACTGGGCCAAGATTTCCAGGTTCAAATCCCGGCCCAGCTGAGTGTCGGAAAACCGCAGCTGGTGTCCCTCAAGAGAAGGAAATGCGCCGTCCTCACCTGGTCCGGGCCTACACGTGTGACTCCGAGACCCACAGCGACGCGCTGGACTCTGATCAGCTCCCCCCCCACCCCGAAACCCAGTCCGATAAATCCCGGGGCCGAGACTGCGAGCCCGGGAATGAATCTTTCAAAAATAAAATGTGACAATTAAAGCTCCGGTTGACCGCAAATTTCGTCGGAAATCGCTAGATCTTCGACGGACGCAAAGCGGAAATCTAAACTCGTGCGGCCTAGCGACTTCACGCTGAAAGCAGAGCCTGAGGCGAAACGTTTTAATGTCAATTTGAACCGGGGTTTGGGGTTTAGGGGGTGTGGGGGGGGGGGGGGAATTTCCATTTCAGTTTGTACAACTTCCGAAAATAAACGAGAACAAAGTGTTTGGCGTTTCATTCCCCCCCACCCCCCACCGCGCAACGTTCAGAAAAATCTATCCCCCCTCCCTCACAAACAGCAACAGCAGGAGGCCATTCAGCCCCTTCCGCCCGTCACACAGGGGAACAGCAGGAGGCCATTCAGCCCCTTCCCCAGCCTGCCACACAGGGGCTGCAGCAGGAGGCCATTCAGCCATTTCCCCAGCCTGTCACACAGGGGGAAACAGCAGGAGGCCATTCAGTGGAGTTGGGGAGAGGGGGCATCCGTTTGCAGTGGCAGCCGGTTTAAGAGAGAGAATTCTAGGGCCTGAGGCCTACCCCGTTGACACGGCAACAGGTTTGAGAGAAAGCAGTACAGGCCTGAGGCCTACTCCAGTTGGCATGGCAACAGGTTTCAGAGAGAGAAGTCTCAGCCTGAGGCCTACCCCATTGACACAGCAACAGGTTTGAGAGAGAGCAGTACAGACCTGAGGCCTACTCTGATTGACCTGGGAAGATGCAACAGAGGGAAGAGAAGCCTGTAGAGGTCTTCTCCAGTTGTCAAGGCCACAGCCCAGTTGTGGTGGTGGGGGGGCGGGGTTGCAGGGTTGCACATGAGGCCTGGAGAAGGCTGTTCCGTTGCTGTTGGGTCCGTGAATACAAGCGTGACTGGTTGGGAAGCGCTAGGCCAAAGACTTCCAGGCCCACACCTGGTGGATCAGGCCTGAGGGAGGGAGAATGGGGGCGTGGGGGGCTGACGCAGCCTGTTCCTGTGGCAGGGGAGGGGAGGATGGAGAGGCCTCAGCAGGTTTTGTGTGTGTGTGGGGGGGGTTGAGGTCAGGCTCAAGGCCTGCTCCTGACGCCATGGGAGTGCGGCTGAAGGAGGTGGGCTCTGTCCACAACACACCCCCCCCCACCCCCCGGGGGGCCTGGGCTCAGTCCGGCCTCTTACCAGTCGAAGAGGTCCCTCAGCCAGGCCCAGAGCCTCACTCTCCAGAGGTTGACACCCAGCCTGGCCATGTACTGCAACTCGGGGGTGAGCATGGAGTCGCAGAGGTCCCTGTGGGCCTGGTCCACGCCCTCCCGGAGCTGGTATCCCACGATGCCGCGGCTGCCAACAGGCTGCCAGGGCCTGTGCGAGGCCTGGCGGATCCTGGACGCCTCGATGGGCCCTTGGCCGTCCAGGCAGGCCTTGGCCATCCTCTGGTTCAGCCACTTCAGCTCCGCCAGCTCCCAGCTCATCCTGGTGCGGCCGAACCTGTCCACCTTGAGCCAGAAGCTGCGGTTGAAGTGCCGGTAGAGGCGGGCGTCCAGGTGGTTCCAGCTCAGGGCCAGTCCCTCCAGCTCAGGCCCCAGGCGCCTGACTAGGCCCAGGGCCCTGCTGTTCAGCTGAAAATAGACGATGTCCTCCAGCTCCCAGCACAGCAGCTCCTTCAGCAGGATCAGGGACTCGTCGAAAAACTCCATCAGCATCACGAGGGAAAACCGGGCCTCCACCACCTGTCGGCCAATCCGGGTGGGGGTGGCAGGGGGGTGAGGGGGAGGG
>NW_025205834.1:0-10971 GCF_004010195.1 Chiloscyllium plagiosum | reverse complement strand
TTTCGTTCCTCATCCCCATTCCCACCCGAGGGCTGAGTTTCCCCCCCCCCTTACCCTGGTCTCGAAAGCCTGAGCCCCCTTCTGTTGGATTCCTTTCCTGAGCTCTGAGCAATGGAAGTTTGCATTGTAGGAGGTGGCGCTTTGACCCACTGTACCGGCTGCTGAATGAGCTCCCCTGCCATTCCCACTCTCCTGCCCTTTCTCTGTGACCCTCGAAATGCATCGCTTCCAAACATATATCCAGCTCTCTTTGAAAGAAAAATGTGCTGCTGTCGCTTCCCCTTCTCCAGATGGATCGCTCCTGAACCCAGTCATATCTTTGTAAACAGGATTTGTATCCATTTACCCAATACCAGGTTGTATCCTGGACAGTGCTGTTGTCTGCGATAGCATTTCGGGTGTTATTGCCCATGTAATTAATGAAACAATGAACAAGCATTGACGATCGGACACATTTCATGGATTCTGAGGTTGAGTGCAGGGTGGTTTCACTGGGGGTGGAAGTGGAAATCCAGTAACTGCAAGCAATATTTCTTGGAAGCCTGGAGCTTTAACAGGTATTCCTTGGAGTACCAGTCTTGGTAATGATGCTCTGTTGATCGAAATTGCTGATAAAATAGACTTGTGCCTCTTTGGCAAGACGGGCTGCGTTTTTCTACTTCGCCCAGTCAGAAAACAGATTAGATTCCGTCCAGCAATCAGCTGTTGCCAGTGGAGACCCAAATTGAGGACGGCGTGATTGACATGTCGGGTCGCGAACCTGTCAAGGCAGACATAAGAAAGGCCTCGAATCAATTGTCGAGGAAGGAAGCGAGCGGCATCTCGTATTTGAGATGGAAAAGGCGAGTGGTGGTTATGCTACGCTGGCTGGCAGAGAGCTGGGATATTGACAACAGGAGGACTCTGGTCACCATCCAGAAAATGATCCACCCTGGGAAAGTTAGGCAGCAACTGTGGCAGAAGCGCAGCAGGACGGACAGTCTCTGCAGAGGAAGGAAGGGAGCTCCGTTCTCCTCCTCTTTGACAGCCCGAGAGACTTGGATAGGTCAGGGAGTCACAGAGTTGTTAACAGAGGCCCTTCGGCCCATCATGTCTGTGCTAGTCATCAAACATCCAAGGCAACATGACCTCCCAACTCCTGTGCTCAATACTCTGACCAATAAAGGAAAGCATACCAAACGCTGCCTTCACTATCCTATCTACCTGCGACTCCACTTTCAAGGAGCTATGAACCTGTACTCCAAGGTCTCTTTGTTCAGCAACACTCTCTCCTTGTATCTTTCTGCGAGTGCTTCACTCAGTTGGCTAGTTGTAATGCTGACAGGACAGGTTCTATGCCTGTACTAGCTGCCTTTTCAAGTTCACCACTAAACTTGCAATGTTTTGGTCCTCTGGGTAAACATTTCTCCTGGTTATCACGCACACTCCGAGTGAGCAACCTCTGGTGACTTTCATCTCCCTCTGTCTATCCTTTTTGTCCCTCTGGTAGAGTTGGAGAACAGGCTGGACTGTGTGTGTTGTGTTTTTGTTTTTTGAGTGAGGGACTTTTGGACCAAGGTTAACAACGGAGTTCAACATCGGGCTCCTCAAAATCTGTTGGATCAGCAGAAAAGCTCAGGACGAGGGGATCGCAAGATTTTGATGCATGAGGTTGCTGGGATTGAAGGGTTTCTGTTATAAAAAACAGGCTAACCATTTTTTCACAGGTGCCTGCGAGAGTGGCCTTTTATAGAGGTTTATAACATCATGGGCATAGGGTGAATAAAGTCTTTTCCCTGGGGTGGGGGAATCCAGAACTAGAGGGCATAGGTTTAGGGTGAGAGGGGAAAGATATAAAAGACCTAAGGGGCAACTTTTTCACTCCGAAGGTGGTGTGTGTATGGAATGAGCTGCCAGAGGAAGTGGTGGAGGCTGGTACAATTGCAACATTTAAGAGGCATTTGGATGGGTATATGAATAGGGAAGGGTTTGGAGGGATATGGGCCGGGCACTGGCAAATGGGACTAGATTGGGTTGGGATATCTGGTCGGCATGGACGGGTTGGACCGAAGGGTCTGTTTCTGTGCTGTACATGTCTATGACTATTCTAATCCCATTTTCCAGCAATTAGCCCATAACCTTTTATGCTATGGCATTTCAAGTTTCCATTTACGTGATACAAAATTAGGAGGTATCGTTGATAACGAGGAAGGTTATCAAAGATTACAGAGGGAACTTGATCAGATGAGAAAGCGGGCTGAGGACTGGCGAATGGAATTCAATCCAGATAAGTGTAAGGTGTTGCACCTTCGAACGTCAAACCAAGGTAGGACTTATACAGTAAATGGTAAGGTCTGGAGACTGTTGTGGAACAGAGGAACTTAGGAGTACATGTACATAGTTCATTGAATGTAGTGTCACAGGTAGACAGGGTGGTGAAGAAGCCATTTAGCATGCTGACCTTCATCGGTCAAGGCATTGAGTATAGGAGTTGGGACGCTCTGTTACAGTTGTATAAGTTGTTAGTGAGGCCACACTTGGAGTATTGTGTACAGTTTTGGTTACCCTGTTATAGGAAATACATAGTTAAACTGGAAAGAGTGCAGAGAAGATTTACGAGGCTGTTGTCAGGACTAGTAGGCCTGAGTTATCAGGAGAGGTTGGCCAGGATAGGACTTTACTCCTTGGAACATAGGAGAATGAGGTGTATAAAATCTTGAGGGGCATAGATAAGGATGAACGCATATAGTCTTTTTACCCAGGGATGGGGAACTGAAAACTAGAGGGCATAGGTTAAAGGTGAGAGGGGAATGATTTAGGAAGGACCTGATGGGCAATGTCTTCACGCAGAGAGTGGTGTGCGTATGGAACAGGCTGCCAGAGAAAGTGGTTGAGGCAGATACAATAGCAACATTTAAAAAACCTTTGGATAGGTACATGGATATACCCACTGGGCCCACTGTAACCAGGAAACCCCCCACTCTGGGCCCACTGCAGCCAGGGGGCCCCATGCTCTGAGCTTACTGTAACCAGGAGTCCCCCTGCTCTGGGCCCACTGTAACCAGGAGTGTCCACTCTGGGCCCACTGTAACCAGGGGTCCCCGTGCTCTGGGCCCACTGTAGCCAGGAGTGTCCACTCTGGGCCCACTGTAACCAGGGGTCCCCGTGCTCTGGGTCCACTGTAACCAGGAGTCCCCCGCTCTGAGCCCACTGTAACCAGGAAACCCCCCAGTCTGGGCCCACTGTAACCAGGAGTCCCCCGCTCTGGGCCCACTGTAACCAGGAGTGTCCACTCTGGGCCCACTGTAACCAGGGGTCCCCGTGCTCTGGGTCCACTGTAACCAGGAGTCTCCCGCTCTGAGCCCACTGTAATCAGGAAACCCCCCACTCTAGGCCCACTGTAGCCAGGGGGCCCCATGCTCTGGTCCCACTGTACCCAGGAGTCCCCTACTCTGTGCCCACTGTAACCAGTGGTCCCCCGCTCTGGGCCCACTGTAACCAGGGGACCCCTGCTCTGGTCCCACTGTACCCAGGAGTCCCCCACTCTGTGCCCACTGTAACCAGTGGTCCCCCGCACTGGGACAACTGTAACCAGGGAACCCCCTGCTCTGGGCCCACTGCAACCAGGAGACCCCTGCTCTGGGCCCACTGTAATCAGGACACCCCTGCTCTGGGCCCACTGCAGCCAGGAGACCCCTGCTCTGGGCCCACTGCAGCCAGGAGTCCCCCTGCTCTGGGCCCACTGCAGCCAGGAGTCCCCTGCTCTGGGCCCACTGCAGCCAGAAGTCCCCTGCTCTGGGCCCACTGCAGCCAGTAGTCCCCCTGCTCTGGGCCCACTGCATGCAGTAGTCCCCCTGCTCTGGGCCCACTGCAGCCAGGAGTCCCCTGCTCTGGGCCCACTGCAACCAGAAGTCCCCTGCTCTGGGCCCACTGCAACCAGGAGACCCTCGCTCTAGGCCCACTGTAATCAGGAGACCCCTGCTCTGGGCCCACTGTAATCAGGAGACCCCTGCTCTGGGCCCACTGCAGCCAGTAGTCCCACAGCTCTGGGCCCACTGCAGCCAGTAGTCCCCCAGCTCTGGGCCCACTGCAGCCAGGAGTCCCCCAGCTCTGGGCCCACTGCAGCCTGTAGTCCCCCAGCTCTGGGCCCACTGCAGCCAGGAGTCCCCCAGCTCTGGGCCCACTGCAGCCAGTAGTCTCCCAGCTCTGGACCCACTGCAGCCAGTACTCCCCCAGCTCTGGGCCCACTGCAGCCAGGAGTCCCCCTGCTCTGGGCCCCCTGCAGCCAGGAGTCCCCCTGCTCTGGGCCCACTGCAGCTAGGAGTCCCCCAGCTCTGGGCCCACTGCAGCCAGGAGTCCCCCTGCTCTGGGCCCATTGCAGCCAGGAGTCCCCCAGCCATGGGCCCACTGCAGCCAGGAGTCCCCCAGCTCTGGGCCCACTGCAGCCAGGAGTCCCCCTGCTCTGGGCCCACTGCAGCCAGGAGTCCCCCTGCTCTGGGCCCACTGTAACCAGGAGTCTCCCAGCTCTGGGCCCACTGCAGCCAGGAGTAGTCCCCCAGCTCTGGGCCCACTGCAGCCAGGAGTCACCCTGCTCTGGGCCCACTGCAGCCAGGAGTCCCCCAGCTCTGGGCCCACTGCAGCCAGTAGTCCCCCCGCTCTGGGCCCACTGCCGCGAGGAGTCCCCCAGCTCTGGGCCCACTGCAGCCAGTAGTCCCCCAGCTCTGGGCCCACTGCAGCCAGTAGTCCCCCAGCTCTGGCTGCAGTGGACTCATCTGCAAGATGGCAACACTTGCACTTTGCCATCGGGCAGAAGGCCAGCCAAGATTGTTGTAATTTATTGTGTCAACATTTGGTATGACAGGAAGTGTTCTTGCAAAACACCTCAGGCCAACCAAACGTGTGATGATCGAACCATCTACATTCCACCACCGATCCCAGACAAATGCTACCTCTGTGAACCAATAGGTGGCAGTGTTGTGTCAATTGACTTCCATTTTGACACTCCAAACTAATTAATGACCAATTCACTGAACAGGCCTCACTTCCACAAATTGGGGACTGAATGCTGACAGAGGATGATATTTAACTTTGGAAAAGAGCCATGGCCTTGGCATTAATCTGCCGTGTTAGATTTGGAGAGGTTAGACAGTGCATTGAAGGCCATAGACACAACCCGCCCAATTAGCTCGCGTCCTGGAGTCAAACAGTGCGAAAACAGACCCTTTGGCCCAACCTGTCCATGCTGACCAGTCTTCCAAGTCCCACCTGCCAGCACCCGGCCCATATCCCTCTAACCCCTTCCTATTCATATACCCATCCAGATGCCATTTAAATGTTGTAATTGTACCAGCCTCCCCCACTTCCTCTGGCAGCTCATTCAATGCCCATACCACCCTCTGTGTGAAAAAGTTGCCTCTTAGGTCCTTTTTAAATCTTTCCCCTCTCACCCTAAACCTATGCCCTCTAGTTCTGAACCCCCCTCCTCTTGGCTATTCACCCGATCCATGCCCCACACCAGCTGAGGTAACCATGAAGAACTCTCCTTCTCAATCTCTCCCATCGCCTGTGGCATAGTAGCCCCCAGGTTAAACTGACACCAGCCCACTCTCTAATGAGGGAGCAGGCCCCTGGTCGGGGCAGGCTGTAGTAGGGATGAGCATGGGAGGAAGAGCCGATAAATGCATAAACATTGACAAGGCCTGAGCAGGCCGAGTGAGTTGGCTCTGTGCAGTCGACCCAATGTAATGTCATGCTGTGGAAAAGTAAAAGGTTGGACAGTTACTGCATGTAAGTGAGTGCTCAGAGAGCGTCACCAGTTGGAGATACAATGAATTAACCACACGTGACGGAAGGAGGGTGGCACGCTGGCTCAGTGGTTAGCACTGCTGCCTCACAGCGCCAGAGACCCGGGTTCGATTCCAGCCTCGGGTGACTGTCTGTGTGGAGTTTGCACATTCTCCCCGTGTCTGCGTGGGTTTCCTCCGGGTGCTCCAGTTTCCTCCCACAGTCCAAAAATGTGCAGGTTAGGGTGGATTGGCCATGCTAAATTGTCCCATAGTGTCAAGGGATGTGCAGGTTAGGGTGGATTGGCCATGCTAAATTGCTCCATAGTGTCCAGGGATGTGCAGGTTAGGGTGGATTGGCCATGCTAAATTGCTCCATAGTGTCCAGGGATGTGCAGGTTAGGGTGGATTGGCCATGCTAAATTGCTCCATAGTGTCCAGGGATGTGCAGGTTAGGGTGGATTGGCCATGCTAAATTGCTCCATAGTGTCCAGGGATGTGCAGGTTAGGGTGGATTGGCCATGCTAAATTGCTCCATAGTGTCCAGGGATGTGCAGGTTAGGGTGGATTGGCCATGCTAAATTGCTCCATAGTGTCCAGGGATGTGCAGGTTAGGGTGGATTGGCCATGCTAAATTGCTCCATAGTGTCCAGGGATGTGCAGGTTAGGGTGGATTGGCCATGCTAAATTGCTCCATAGTGTCCAGGGATGTGCAGGTTAGGGTGGATTGGCCATGCTAAATTGCTCCATAGTGTCCAGGGATGTGCAGGTTAGGGTGGATTGGCCATGCTAAATTGCTCCATAGTGTCCAGGGATGTGCAGGTTAGGGTGGATTGGCCATGCTAAATTGCTCCATAGTGTCCAGGGATGTGCAGGTTAGGGTGGATTGGCCATGCTAAATTGCTCCATAGTGTCCAGGGATGTGCAGGTTAGGGTGGATTGGCCATGCTAAATTGCTCCATAGTGTCCAGGGATGTGCAGGTTAGGGTGGATTGGCCATGCTAAATTGCTCCATAGTGTCCAGGGATGTGCAGGTTAGGGTGGATTGGCCATGCTAAATTGCTCCATAGTGTCCAGGGATGTGCAGGTTAGGGTGGATTGGCCATGCTAAATTGCTCCATAGTGTCCAGGGATGTGCAGGTTAGGGTGGATTGGCCATGCTAAATTGCTCCATAGTGTCCAGGGATGTGCAGGTTAGGGTGGATTGGCCATGCTAAATTGCTCCATAGTGTCCAGGGATGTGCAGGTTAGGGTGGATTGGCCATGCTAAATTGCTCCATAGTGTCCAGGGATGTGCAGGTTAGGGTGGATTGGCCATGCTAAATTGCTCCATAGTGTCCAGGGATGTGCAGGTTAGGGTGGATTGGCCATGCTAAATTGCTCCATAGTGTCCAGGGATGTGCAGGTTAGGGTGGATTGGCCATGCTAAATTGCTCCATAGTGTCCAGGGATGTGCAGGTTAGGGTGGATTGGCCATGCTAAATTGCTCCATAGTGTCCAGGGATGTGCAGGTTAGGGTGGATTGGCCATGCTAAATTGCTCCATAGTGTCCAGGGATGTGCAGGTTAGGGTGGATTGGCCATGCTAAATTGCTCCATAGTGTCCAGGGATGTGCAGGTTAGGGTGGATTGGCCATGCTAAATTGCTCCATAGTGTCCAGGGATGTGCAGGTTAGGGTGGATTGGCCATGCTAAATTGCTCCATAGTGTCCAGGGATGTGCAGGTTAGGGTGGATTGGCCATGCTAAATTGCTCCATAGTGTCCAGGGATGTGCAGGTTAGGGTGGATTGGCCATGCTAAATTGCTCCATAGTGTCCAGGGATGTGCAGGTTAGGGTGGATTGGCCATGCTAAATTGCTCCATAGTGTCCAGGGATGTGCAGGTTAGGGTGGATTGGCCATGCTAAATTGCTCCATAGTGTCCAGGGATGTGCAGGTTAGGGTGGATTGGCCATGCTAAATTGCTCCATAGTGTCCAGGGATGTGCAGGTTAGGGTGGATTGGCCATGCTAAATTGCTCCATAGTGTCCAGGGATGTGCAGGTTAGGGTGGATTGGCCATGCTAAATTGCTCCATAGTGTCCAGGGATGTGCAGGTTAGGGTGGATTGGCCATGCTAAATTGCTCCATAGTGTCCAGGGATGTGCAGGTTAGGGTGGATTGGCCATGCTAAATTGCTCCATAGTGTCCAGGGATGTGCAGGTTAGGGTGGATTGGCCATGCTAAATTGCTCCATAGTGTCCAGGGATGTGCAGGTTAGGGTGGATTGGCCATGCTAAATTGCTCCATAGTGTCCAGGGATGTGCAGGTTAGGGTGGATTGGCCATGCTAAATTGCTCCATAGTGTCCAGGGATGTGCAGGTTAGGGTGGATTGGCCATGCTAAATTGCTCCATAGTGTCCAGGGATGTGCAGGTTAGGGTGGATTGGCCATGCTAAATTGCTCCATAGTGTCCAGGGATGTGCAGGTTAGGGTGGATTGGCCATGCTAAATTGCTCCATAGTGGGTTATGGTGGATTGGCCGTGCTAAATTGTCCCATAGTGTCCAGGGGTGTGCAGGTTAGGGTGGATTGGCCGTGCTAAATTGTCCCATAGTGCCCAGGGATGTGCAGGTTAGGGTGGGTTGGCCATGCTAAATTGTCCCATAGTGCCCAGGGATGTGCAGGTTAGGGTGGGTTGGCCATGCTAAATTACCCCATAGTGCCCAGGGATGTGCAGGTTAGGGTGGGTTGGCCATGCTAAATTGTCCCATAGTGCCCAGGGATGTGCAGGTTAGGGTGGGATTGGCGGAGGGTCAGTGCGGACTGACTGGCCTGCTTCCACGCTGTCGGGATTCTGTGATTGCATGCCTGAGTTAATAGCACAACCTTGGAGAACAACCTCTAACACATTGGTTTATTTATCACTATCGTATATGACAGACATTATTAATGCTCAGTCACCAATATGACCCTCGTTCACCTCTTGTTCCCTCCCTCTAAGCTGTGACCATTCATCTTTGAATCAAGGTTAATGTCATTACCACCTGGCTTGGGTACTCTGCATTTATCACCGTTAAATCACCATTTGCCAGTTATAGCCTAACGACTAACTTCATTGTCAAACCCTTGAGTAATATTCCAGTGTCCAGTACTGTTTTATGACCTGACGAAACTCCGCATTTCTGTTTGTTTTTAAATCCACCTTTTTGGATCTTTACCTCAATCATAAACAAGAGACAGAATCAACACAGAACATGCAACATTAGTTTAAAAGTTCATTCCTGTGGGCATCACTGGCTTGACCAGTATTTATTACCCTGTCCCTAGTTGCCCCCTTGAGAAGGTGGGGGTGAGCTGCCGTCTTGAGCCGCTAAAGTCCATGTGCTGTGGGTTGACCCACTATGCCCTGAGGGAGGGGAATTCCAGGATTCTGTCCCAGTGACACTGAAGGAACGGCGATATATTTCCAAGTCAGGATGGTGTGGGGCTCGGCGGGGCTGGTGTTCCCATGTATCTGCTGCCCTTGTCCTTCTCGATGGAAGTGGTGGTGGGTTTGGAAGGTGCTGTCTGAGGATCTTTGGTGAATTCCTGCAGCGCATCTTGTAGATGGTACACACTGCTGTTACTGAGCGTCAGTGTGGGGAGGGAGTGGATGTTTGTGGATGTGGGGCCAATCAAGCGGCTGCTTTGTCCTGGATGGTGTCGAGCTTCTTGAGTGTTGTTGGAGCTACCCCCATCCAGGGGCAAGTGGGGAGTATTCCATCACCCTCCTGACTGGTGCCTTGTAGATGGTGGGACAGGCTTCAGGGAGACAGGAGGGGAGTTACTCGCTGCAGGATTCCCAGCCTCTGACCTGTCCTTACTGTGTGTGAATAAAAATTGATGGAAGGATTTGATGGAGCAGAAGGATTTGCGTGGCAGAGGTTTGGTAACCGGCCGATGCAGATTTAACGTGATTGGCAAACGGAGAGGGGACATGATCGTTTTTATTCAAGCGGAATGAGTTATGATTTGGAATGCACTGAAAGGGCAGTGGATATTGACTCAACAGTGATTGTTGCAAAAGGGAATTGGATAAAAATTTGAAAAGGATGTAAATTGCAGGTGATGGGTTGGAGGGTGTGTTTGTGACTGAACGCCTGTGCCCAGTGGTGTACCACAGGCTTCGGTGCTGGCTCCCTTGGTGTTTGTGGTAAACGATAATGATCTGGACATGAACGGAGGAATCACAGGCAGACGTTTGCAGACAACAAGAAAATTGATGTTGTGCGAAATAGCAAGGGGTAAAGCTTTATGATGTAAACGACGGTATCGATGGGCTGGTCTGATGGGCAAACGCAAATCAATCTTAAAAGAGGCATTTTGGGAGGGCTGACAAGGGAAGGGAGACCACACTGAATGGAGGGACTGTAGGGAGTACAGAGGAAGCTTGGTGTTCATGTCCATAGATCGCTGAAGGCAGCAGGATAGGTAGGTTAGGAAGGCAAATGGTGTACTTGCTTTTATCAGGCAACACATTGATTACTGAAAATGTGTTGCTGGAAAAGCGCAGCAGGTCAGGCAGCATCCAAGGAGCAGGAGAATCGACGTTTCGGGCATGAGCCCTTCTTCAGGAATGAGGAAAGCATTGAATACAAGAGCGGGGAGGTTCTGATGGAGCTGTACATAACGTTACTTCGGCCAGAGATGGAGGACTGTGTGCAGTTCTGGTCCCCACACTGTAGGAAGGATGGGATAGCACTGGAGGGGGGTGCAGAGGAGATTCACCAGGATGTTGCCTTGGGGCGGAGTGGTTTAGCGATGGAGAGTGATTCAGTGATGAGAGACTCCATAGACTGGGGTTATTTTCCTTAGAGCAGTGAAGGCTGAGGGGTGGCGGGTGGTGGGGATGGTGGGGGGAGCCTGATTGAGATGCACAAAGTTCCGAGTGCAGATAGCGAGCAACCTCTCCCCTCAGTGAAGGGGTCGGTTACGAGGGGGCCTATGTTGTCAGGGGCTGGAGGTTTGAAGGGCTTTTAAGGATCATTCCTGCTGACGGCAAACTGGAAGTCACAGTCTGAAAGGGTGGTCGAGGCAGCAATCATTATAACTTTCCGAGCTAGGGAAGCCAGCACTCAAAACACACCAACTGGGCTGAGGGCTGGAAATGGGACGCGGGTGGACAGGTGGCTGTTGACCAGCATGGACATGACCATGTTAGACCCTGCTGCACTCTTTCCCCACTCCGCGA
>NW_025205833.1:9592-10969 GCF_004010195.1 Chiloscyllium plagiosum | reverse complement strand
CGGAGGAGAGTGGGCCCAGGGCGGAGGCGAGTAGGCCCAGAGTGGAGAAGCGTGGCCCCTACTTACTTTCCCAGAGCAAGGACAGGACCTGGAATTGGCGGCTGCTCCATTGGTGGAGGTGATGTTGGCAAGATCGGTGCAATGGTAAAAGATGGCACCTGAGGGACTCCCCAACCTCGATACAGGTTGTGTCTGGTGTCGATGGCAGCACTGACCTCATTGACGGTGATGAGCTGGCTCAGGACTGATGGACCCTCCTCAAACTCTAACTTTCTTTTTCTTTGATTCCTTACTTTTAGACTATTCAAAATGGCGCCGTTTCATTTCCGGGTGACAAATGAAAAGTTTTTGTTAGAATGTTCCTATGATACCTTTCACAGGCCAATACAGCGTAAAGTGAAGCGATTACTTTTCTCATAAAACCGAAAATGCTCTTCGGGTTCCTGTTGTTTCGTGAAAACAGGTTCCAATGCAGGACTTTTGTAAAATTGAAGTGGCGTAAATTGACTTTTTGAAAAGCAGGGGCTATCTGGATCTTGTGTTGGTCTTACTGTACAAAACACGTGACAATAAACTCAAAGTCAAGTCACATCAAGATGCCTCTGTGCCCCGATGTTGACGGTGTGGCAGTGCTGTTCAGCATCACTGAGAGGATCTCACACTGGGCCCATTCTCTATCACCCACCAGGCCATCCCCTACTCGGGAAGCCGGTGCTTGAGGAAGCCGGGAGTTGTGACAGGGATCACCTGAGGGAGTGAACTTCCAACCCTTACCCCCGGCTCTGGAGTCTGCCCAGGTGTGCTCCAATACCGCGTCCAGACGGGTTATCTCCACGGAGATCCGGCACAGACTCCCCGGGATAAGCTGATGTACTTTCCTGTGGGAGACCTTGTTGAACTCCCGAGTGCATGCTGCTGGTTGGGAGATGCAGCGTGTGTTCGCAGGGTTTTCAATCCCACTGTGATCTGCAGCCACACCCCCCCCGACCCCCCACCCCCCACAGCGCTATCTCCCAAGCTGTGCGGCCTACCAATCAGGCCTGGGTGGTGGTATCTCCAGTCGGCACCTGCCCATCGTCAGGCAGATCCACCCTCTGCGCAATGGAAGGCCCCGGTTCCCCTCCACAGGCGCAGCTTGCAGTCTCCTAGGGGGGAGGTCTCAGGTCCCCATGTCTTCACCCTGCCCCCTCCTCTGGACCAGGCTGCCTGCTGAGTGTAACCGTGGCAAATGCCTCCCTTCGAAAAATAACGATCCCAGATGAAGAAGCAGGAATGAGAAACTCCATTTCCTTTTTCAGAGCTTTGATCTGGTCAACTGCATCCTCCACCCCCCCCCCCCCCCCCCGCTGACTCCTGAGCTCAATTGAAGCGTGTGTG
>NW_025205833.1:4799-8466 GCF_004010195.1 Chiloscyllium plagiosum | reverse complement strand
TGTGTGTGTGTGTGAGTGTGTGTGTGTGAGTGTGTGTGTCTGTGTGCGTGTGAGTGTGTATCTGTGTGTGTGTGAGTGTATGCCTGTGAGTGTGTGTCTCTGTGTGAGTCTGTGTGTGTGTGTGTGTGTGAGTGTGTGTGTGTGAGTGTGTGTGTCTGTGTGCGTGTGAGTGTGTATCTGTGTGTGTGTGAGTGTATGCCTGTGAGTGTGTGTCTCTGTGTGAGTCTGTGTGTGTGTGTGTGTGTGAGTGTGTGTGTGTGAGTGTGTGTGTCTGTGTGCGTGTGAGTGTGTATCTGTGTGTGTGTGAGTGTATGCCTGTGAGTGTGTGTCTCTGTGTGAGTCTGTGTGTGTGTGTGTGTGTGAGTGTGTGTGTGTCTCTCTGTGTGAGTGTGTGTCTGTATGTGTGTGTCTCTGTGTGTGTGAGTGAGTGTGTGTGTGTGAGTCTGTGCGTGTGTGTGTGTGTCTGTGTGGGCCGTGGCTCACTCTGCCACACAGCGGCCATCATTACCCCCGCTTCCCCCTCCGCCCCACTGCGACAGACCCCTGGACCCTGGGATCAAAAATGAGTCAAACAATTTCATCCTGTGATCCTGACAGAAATGTCAGCGCTATCCATCCTCCAGGCCTTGCACAGCCGTGAATTGACAGCTCAGCTGACAGTGGGCTAGCTCAGCTGACTGGATGGCTGCTTTCTAATGTCAGTGAGACCAATGTTCCTATACTCGCTGAGCCTTTGCTCCTGATTCCAAAAAGACAAGGGAGAACTGCTTGATGTGACTTCCATTTCTCTTCAACAGAGTGTTGCCACAATCAGTCTTTTATCTGGTTTCTGATTTGATTCACTCGGTTTCGGGAGTTTGAGCTCAGAATCCCGTCCTGGCTGTTCATTCTCAGGTCGGGACCCCCCTGCGCTTGGCCTGAACTCAGCAATGGGAACGTTTCTTTTGATTCCCACACTTTGGATCGTTTCCCCCTCTGACCTGAAGTATTTCCCTGAGCCCCTGCACTCTTCTCGTGACCCCTGGAGTTCCCTCTGCCCTTGCTTCAACCCCCCTCCCCTCCTCTGTCACTGTGGCCCCATTTACCTGCCTGGGCTTCCTCCCTGAATCCATTCCAACCCAATCTCCTGTGACCAGCCTCACCCTGGCACTGCCCCTTACCCAAATGCCCCACTCCTTTCTTCATGGGAGAGGAATTCACTCCACAATGTAAGCAACAACAGAAATTAGATTAGATTAGATTAGATTACTTACCGTGTGGAAACAGGCCCTTCGGCCCAACAAGTCCACACTGACCCGCCGAAGCGTAACCCACCCATACCCCTACATTTACCCCTTACCTAACACTACAGGCAATTTAGCATGGCCAATTCACCTGACCCTGCACATCTTTGGACTGTGGGGGGAAACCGGAGCACCCGGAGGAAACCCACGCAGACACGGGGAGAATGTGTAAACTCCACACAGTCAGTCGCCTGAGGCGGGAATTGAACCCGGGTCTCTGGCGCTGTGAGGCAGCAGTGCTAACCACCGTGCCACCGTGCCGCCCACATGCGGGCGTAAATGTGGCCGTATTTGGGAGAAATGTCTTTACTCAGAATAGTTAGGGTTTGGAATGTTCTGCCTGGGAGAGTGGTGGAGTAGACAGGCAGGAAAAACAATCCCAAGGTGTGCAGGTGAGGGTGAATTGGCCGTGCTAAATTAGGGGAATGGGTCCGGGTGGGTTGCGCTTCGCCAGGTCACTGTGGACTTGTTGGGCCGAAGGGCCTGTTTCCACACCGTAAGTAATCTAATCTAATCAAACACAGCAAGCCAGGCAGCATCAGGAGGTGGAGAGGTGGCCATTCCAGGTTAAAAATTCTCACAACGCCAGGTTATAGTCCAACAGGTTTAATTGGAAGCACTAGCTTTCGGAGCGTCGCTCCTTCACCAGGTGGTTGTGGAGTGGCTCACTGGTTAGCACTGCAGCCTCACAGCACCACAGACCCAGGTTCGATTCCAGCCTCGGGCAGCTGTCTGTGTGGAGTCTGTGTGGGGTACTCCGATTTCCTCCCACAATCCATGACATTTCAGGTGTAACCCTTCTTCATCTCCTGAGGCTGTGTTACAGCATCTGCAGTTGTTTTTTTTTGTCTCTGGGAGAGTGGTGGAGGCAGATTCGACCTGAGGGTCCGAAGGAGAGCTGGGTATATAACTGAACGTGCTGAGCTTAGACGGCTGTGGGAGACAGAGCTGCAAAATGGGACTAGCTGAATACCTCTTTTCAGAGCCAGTACAGATGCAATGGGTCGAACGGCCTCCTCCTGAGCTGTCAAATTCTGTGAGTGCACCTCATGGCCCCATTGCCCCCAGTCTGCTCTTAATATCAAAGTCGTCGTGATGTCATCATGGGAAAACACAGGAGAGTGACACAAAGTCATGCCCAGTCACCCAGTGCAGGTATCATGGGCTGAATAGCCTCCTCCTCACTGTATGAATTCGGTTACTCCTCTCATTTAACATGCAGCCCCTTCCTCAGTGTCCTCTTACCCTGTATCCCTGTGTCGCCAGTTTGTTTATGCTCATGGCTGCCCCTTGAGAAGGTGATGGTCAGCTTGAACCACTGAGTTGACCCACAATGGCCTAAGGAGGGAATCCCTGTGACAGCTGGGACTCTCCAATTTAATGGTGCTGTATTGAAAAAGATCAGAGGGGTTACCGTTGGTGTCCTCGATTGTATTTCTTCCTCCAAAATATCAGCAAAGAAAGTTTATCTGCTCATAGTCTCATTCCTGTTTGTGGGATCTTGCTGTGCGAAGCTTGGCTGCTGCACTTCTTTCATGGTAACAGTAATCATGTCAAAACTCCCCGCATTGACTGTAAAGCTCTTTGGGATTACCAGTAAATAAGCAGAGGCGCTATAAAAATGCAACTGTCCCTCATTTGACTTTCCAACTGGGGGAGGCGGTGCCGCAGCCACCGGCCTGCCTCCCCAGCCCCGCTTCTCCAATCGGAAGCCGGCAACGCATTCGGGCGGTGTTAGGGTTGACCAATAGAGGCGTGGGCGGACGGTGACTGTCAGGTTTTGAACCAATGGGCGACAGGGGGCTGGGCGCCTGTTGTCCAATTGGCGAATGCAGTGGATATGCAAATAGGCGGGAGACGCGATCAACAAATCCCGAAAATGTTTCCGCCGTTTCCTGAAATAGCGGATGATGGATTGTGAAATCTACCAGAAACCGCTGGTATTTCTTCAAAACTATCGTGTAGGATCAACCGGCGAGATACAGCTACCTTGAGTTAAAGGGGACACGGCAGCAAGGACCAGCGAGCGAGGTGGGCTGCCCGTCACTTTTTTTTTCAGCTGGAAATACTCAGCAATTTTTGGAACCGGGAGCCATTTAGGGCTCCCCCTGTTACCGTGGCAAAGACAGAGTCGGGCCCAGCAGGGGCGGGCGCGGCTGGGAGTGAGGGGGTACGGCTATGGTAGGTGGGAGTGAGGGGGTACGGCTATTGTAGGTGGGAGTGAGGGGATACAGCTATTGTAGGTGGGAGTGAAGGGATACAGCTATTGTAGAGGGAAGGTGGGAGTGAGGGGATGCGGCTATTGTAGGGGAAGATGGGAGTGAGGAGATACGGCTATTGTAGAGGGACGGTGGGAGTGAGGGGATACGGCTATTGTAGAGGGA
>NW_025205833.1:0-705 GCF_004010195.1 Chiloscyllium plagiosum | reverse complement strand
GCGGGACTCCGTGCTCTACGGTCTGTTCCCCGGGACGCACACCGAGACGAACATCAACTGTGCCTGGAGGATCATCAACTCGGTGAAGGACGCTCTCTGGGTGGTCCGAAACCTGCTGATCTTCCAGCTGAAGGAGTTGACCCCGACTGAGTGTTGCAGACTGGCACATTCCAAGGTCCAGGACTACGTGTTGAGGGACGCGCTGAAGCTTGGGGCAGCTGCCGCCAAGGCGCGGTGGGGAAAGACCACCCTGTAACATCTGCCTGTCGGAGAAGAACAGGGGGCCCACGCAGTCATTTAGGCTCCACTGACGCCTCAGCTAATTATATGGGCATATGATCAAAAAATGTACAGACCTGTATAAAAATGATAAGGTTTGATCTCTGTATGTACATGTTTATGTATGTATGGCATGACCAACTGTACAGACCATCAAATTATTTTATGAATAAAGTATATTTTTGAAATTAAAAAAAAATTAGATTATTTTAGATTACTTTACAGTGTGGAAACAGGCCCTTCGGCCCAACAAGTCCACACCGACCCGCCGAAGCGCAACCCACCCATACCCATACCCCTGCATTTGCTCCTTACCTAACACTACGGGCAATTTAACATGGCCAATTCACCTGACCTGCACATCTTTGGACTGTGGGAGGAAATCCCGTGATGCCCTCAGCTAAAAATGTAATCGTACAGACCTGT
>NW_025205832.1:8716-10969 GCF_004010195.1 Chiloscyllium plagiosum | reverse complement strand
TATTAATCATTTATGTGGGACTTTATCTAAAGCATTCTGAATGTCCAAATAAACCTGCCCCTATTGACTCCATTAGTCACATTTGAGAAGAATCTCAGTAGACTTATCAAGCATGATTTCCCTTTTCAAATCCATGGTGACTGTCTGAAATTCTACATCGTTTTATAAGTGTTTTTCTATAATATCCTTCATATTGGACTCAACCATTTTCCTACTTCCAATTCACCACTCAAATGTTCCGTTTTCTCTCAAGCTACATTTTTAAATAATGGAGTTACATTAGCTGCCCTCCGATCTGTAGGAACGGTTCCAGAATCTAATGAATCCAAGAAAATGTCAATGAAAGCATCTTTTATGGGTGGCATTGTAGCTCAGTGGTTAGCACTGCTGCCTCACAGCACTAGGGACCCAGATTCAATTCCAACCTCGGGTGACTGTCTGTGTGGAGTTTGTGCATTCTCCCTGTACCTGCGTGGGTTTGCTCCCATAGTCCAGAGATGCGCAGGTCAGGTGAATTGGCCATGCTAAACTGTCCATAGTATTAGATGCATTAATCAGAGGGAAATGGGTCTGAATGGGTTGCTCTTCGAAGGGTCGGTGTGGACTTGTCAGGCGGAAGAGCATGTTTCCACACTGTCGGAAATCTAATCTAATCTTATTTCTAGGGTCACTTTTTTAGGACCTGGGATGTAGATTATCAGATCCTGGTCCTTTTTCAGTCTTTATTCGAATCAATTTCTCTAAAGCAAGCTGTCTATGAATACACATTTGATTCATTTCCTTCCACTCAGCAAACGGTGTTACCTGTTATTTCTGGCATTATCTATTCATGCTACATAGTGTGAAGACAGAAATGAAGCATGAATTTAATTTCTTAGTCATTCCTTTGTTCCACTGTATAAATTCTAATTGTGACAAACATTAGTTCTCAACAGTCTTTGTTTCTACATACTCACAAAAGATTTTACAGTCAGTTTTTATGATCCCCCACAAGCTTACTCTCATGTTCCACTTTCCATTTCTTAAGCAAGTTCTTGAACCCCCTTTGCTGACTTCTAAACTGTTCCCAATCCTCGGGATAATTGCTTTTTTAAAGCGAATTATTATACCTCTGATTGCATCTCAGACTCTCTAATTTCCCTCATAAGCTATACCTTGACGACTATTCTCTCTCAACAGACAAGAATAAACAAGTTTTGTAGTTCACCCATTCACTCTTTGAAAGAGTACCATTGCCTATTAACTAACATTTCCCAATCCATCGTATCTAACTCATGACTCATTCTATTCTAGTTTCTCTTATTACAATTCAGGACCCTGGTCTCAGAATCAACTAGCCAAGATGGAAAAAGGTAAGTGCACACCTGTGTGTTAACCTGCACCAGATGGATGACAGTGGTACAAGAGGAACAGTTTAGGAAGAGAAACATTTTCTCAAGGATATTTAGGTGTGGGCAACAAATCCTAGCATTGCCAATAATGCCCACAAGCCAGGGAAGAATGAAATGAATATACTGTGGTTACTTGTCAAATCAGCTCGGTATCCATTTGTAACATTCTGCAGATATTCACATACATGCTTTGCAAATTTTTTTTCTGTGTGCCTTGTATTGCTGTGATCCCCGTCCACATTAGGTATTTCTAAAAACTATTCCAATACAATTTGCAAGGAATACTTCTGTTTGTTCATAAGACTGTAAGTAATGTCAATCCAATTATGTCCTTGGAGGATTTGGTTGCTATGTATATAAACTCCTTCAGTTGGTGACAGTTTCAACTAAAGGTTGGATTAATTGACACATAAAATGAAGTATTCATTCAATGCGCTCCAAACACTTCCTGATGTTGAGTTCATTTACTGTCCTGTGCTTGTGGTTATTGGAGTGTCTGGTAAGTAACATCTATCCACATTGGTGTAGTTGGTGTAGAGAATGATCCATAATCTGGGCAAGAATGGTGCTCAAACCCAATGCCATTTATAAGATGTGTTTCTCTTCCTAAACTGTTCATTCAATTTCACTTTGAACATTCTTCAAACCAATACAAACTAATACAAACTAATTGGGAAATCTTGTCAAATGTTACGGTATTCTGTTAAAAAATCCTTCATGATATTCCTTCACATCTTTAAGAGTGATAAATGTATGCAGTTTAATTCATGTAACAAAACCTAATTTGTTGATATCAAAGTCTCTAATGTACTTGCTATGCATAATCCCATTTTAGATCATTCATAGTATGTTCAAATAATTG
>NW_025205832.1:0-7533 GCF_004010195.1 Chiloscyllium plagiosum | reverse complement strand
ATAGTATTTACACAGTGAATCTAATTGAGTTTTTGGTCAATAGATGTTCCAAGGAGATTCATAATAAGGAATGCAGTGATGGTAACGTGATTGAATGTCATGGGGTGGTGCTTTAAGTGATCTGTAATTGGAGGTGGCCATTGTGTATTGCTAAGTTTGCATTTGTTAGCCCAAGCCTGAATATTTTTCAGGTCTTGTGCATTTGAAGAGAGACAGCTTTAGTGTCTGAGGAGTCATGAATGGTGCTGAACATTGTGCAATGATTGGTGAACATCCCCACTTCTGACCTTAAGGGAAGGGCATTGGTAAAGTAGCTGAAAGATGCTTAGGCCAAGAAGACTACCCTAAGGAACTCCTTCAGAGATGTTGTGCAGCTGAGATGACTGACTTCCAACACCAACATCCATTTTCCTGTGTCTCATGTATAAGTCTAACCAGTGAAGAATTTGATACACATTAATTCTAATTTTGCTTGTGTCTTTGATGCCATATTCACTCCAATGCAACCTTTGACGTCAAAGGCTATCACTCTCACCCTATCTCTAGAATTCAGCTTTCTTATCCAGTTTTGAAGCTAGGTTAGATTGAGTTTAGGAACTGAGTAGTCCTGGCAACACCCAAACTGGGCATCAGTGGGCAGATTATTGCTGAATAATGCTACTTCATGGCACTATTGATGATGTCTAAAACTTTCCTGATGATTGAGAGTAGACTGACGGAGCAGTGATTGATCAGGTTGGATTTGACCTGCCTTTTATGTACAGAAGACAACCGGGCTATTTTCCACATTGTCAGGTAGATGCCAGTGTTGTAACTGAACTGGAATTTCCTGGATGAAGTTACGTTCAGAAGCACAAGACTTCAGGACCACTGCTGAGATGTTGTCTTGACCTATATCCTTTGCAGTATACAGTGCCTCCAACTGTTTCTTGATATCATGCGGAGTGATTGAAATTGGGTAAAGACTGGCATCTGTGATGCTGGGACCACTGAAACAGGCCATGGTCATCCACTTGGCATTTCTATCTAAATATTGTTGTGAATGCTTTGGATTTATCTATTGCACTGATGAGCTGGGCTCTTTCACCATAGAGAGTAAGATATTTTGGAGCCTCCTACTCATCCAGTGAGCTTTTAAATTGTCAATCAACATGCATAACAGGATACGCTAGACGGTTGATCCCTGGCTTGATGGTAATGATATGCTGGGCAGTGAGGTTGCAGATTATGTAAGAGTATAGTTCTGCTGCTGCTGATGAGCCACAGGGTCTCATGGATGCCCAGCCTTGAGTTGTAGGACGGTTTGAAGTCTGTTCCATTTAGCACCATTTTAGTGCCACACAAAATGTTGCAGAGCATTCGCCATGTGTCAGAGTGACTTCCTTGCCAGAAAGACGTGCAGTGGTCACTCACACAGATATCATCATGGACCAACGTATTCACAACCAACAGACTGGTAAGGATGGGGTTAAGAATGTTTTTTCCCTTTTCTTGGTTCCTTCATTTCTCACTGTAGACATGGACCAGTAGCGATTACCTTTTTGACTGCAGCAGTTTGACCTGTAGTACTGCGTAACTGTCGGTGATGAACAGCTCAAGTACATTCAGTACTTCCTCTCTGCGTTATTCATCAGCTGAGTGAGAATAGTGCATGGTAAACAGCACGAGGCTTTCCTGCCCATGTGAAATTTGATATTATGAGGCCCAGAGTCAATGTTGTGGACATCAAGGAAAACTCCCTCTGGACAGTATACCAATCTTGCCATTTCTGTTTGGTCTGTCTTACCAGTGGGGCAGGAATGGTGTTGGTGGCATCTCTGACAGTATCTGCAGTGGAGTAGTTGAGTATGTATGCATGTTTTTGAAGATTGACATTACTTTAATTTCTTACAATACAGTAAAAAATACTTTTTAAACACATTACCTGAGAAAAAAAAAACCTGTAGAATCTGATGTAATTAACAATTATGTACTGCAGTGGTTCAATAGAAGATCTGGTCACATTCATGTATTAAAGATATTCACATCATTTGATTTATTTATTGCAGTTAACTTGTTGGCGATTGTGATCCTTTCTCGGAGGAACTGTGGTCTCTCAAGATGTATCACACGGTACCTGATAGCAATGGCGGTGGCTGATTTCCTGGTTGTCATCTCTGACGTGCTACTGAGGTGGCTTATTATGTACTTCCCAGTGTCTTTCCTGGATATTACTCATGTGTGTCGTTTCATTACCGTGCTCATTCCTGCAACCACAATGAGTTCTGTTTGGTTGACTGTTGCTTTCACCTTTGATCGATTTGTGGCTATTTGCTGCCACAAGATTAAAACCAAATACTGCACTGAGAAAACTGCAGCCGTGATTATTGGAACAGTCACCGTGTTAAGCTATTTGGAAAGCATTCCCTGTTTTTTGAAATTCCAATCCAAGTACATCTTCAATAATCTTCCATGGTTTTGCATCACAAAACCAGATTATTACACTTCAATCTTCTGGATATTATATGGTGCAATCCATCGCTTTCTATCCCCTTTACTGCCATGCATTATTTTGCTTGTTTTGAACACTCTGACTATCAGATATATCTTAGTAGCGAGCAAAGCCCGTAAGAGACTCCAGAATAACACTGATAGGGAGAAGCCCAATGACCCAGAGATGGACAAACGCAGAAAATCCATTGTTTTACTCTTTGCTATCTCAGGCAGCTTCATTATTTTATGGACCCCTTATATGGGATGTTTCCTTTATCAACGAATTGCATTCACACATCATTATTCTCCACTTCCCCCAGCTGCAGGTACCATTGGATACCTGTTCCAGCTCCTCAGTACTTGTACAAACACTTGTATATACACCGTGACACAGAGACAATTCCGAGAGCAGCTGAAAACAGTTGTGATGCTCCCTTTCGCTCTGATTCTCAAATCTATCAAACAGTAAGTGTAATAGGTTGCATGCAATGATATTTGATTGTATCACATAAATCATTTTATATCTCAGCTGAGTATCTCTGAGCCCACAATACAGTGGAGCAGTATTTTGCCCATTGCTCAAATATCATGGAAATTCTTACTTATCATTCCTTCCAAGTACTTATCCATTTCCCCTCTGGATAATAGTGAACTATCCATTGTAGAGGAATGCTAATTCATCAGCTGAGTGAGAACAGCATGGTAAACAACATGACACTTCCTTACCCATATTCATCCTGATACCATGAGGTCCAGAGACAATGTTGTTGATGGCAGGGGAACCTCCCTCTGGACACCTTAAAATGTTGTTGCCACCTCTACTGAGTCCTGCCAGTGGGACCGGGATGATGATGGTGGTGTCTTTGACAGTGGGTGCAGTGGAATATTTGAGTATTGGTACATGTTTTTGAAAATTGACATTACTTAAATTTTTTACAATAGAGTAAAAATACTTATTCAAAACAATGCCTGAAAATAAAAGTTACATGGATGGCATATTTACACTGCAGCTCAAGAGGCCAGCGGAAAAAAGTGAGTAGGTCACCACCAGAAAGAACAGGTAGGTAGTGTAGGAGTCTCTTACTGACTAACCAATATTCCAGTTTGTATGCTGATGTGATGCTGGTATCTCAGAGGAAAGTAGTCAGAGACAGGCTTCTGGCATTACAAACAGCTTGACTGTACACAGGGGAAGAAAGAAGAAAGGAAGATCAACAAGGATTCTAGAGTCAGACAAGCAAACAGGCGATTATCTGGCCGAAGATGTGACTCCAGGATGGTGTATTGCCTCATTTATGCCAGAGCCAGGGATGTCACTGATTGGCTGGAGAGCATCCTGAAAGAGGGGAGGGTGATGCATTAGAAGATTTTGCACACATTTGTACCAATGATATGGGCAAAGTGAGGAATGAGGTTTTGCATTCAGAATTTAAGTAACAAGGCTGTTGATTAAAAAGCTCTACCTGAACCACAATGGCACCAACATTCTGGCATGTAGGTTTGCTAGTGCTGTTGCAAGGAGTTTAATATCATCTGGCAGGGGAAGGGGTCACAGAATATCGATGAAGCAAAGACACTTCATGCAACAGAAAGCAAGTCATGGTAAGTTCAGCTATGTAGAGTGTTAAGCGAGAAAGGCAAGGCTGAATGCTCTTTACTTCAATGCTGAATTGAATTGAGATTAATAGGACTGCTGAGTTAACAGCATAGATTGACGCATGGCAGCATGATTTCTTTGCTGTCACAGAAACATGGTTGAGGAAAGGGCTGGATGTCAACTCAAGATTTTGGGCATTGAATCATGAAGCATGACAGAGGGGGATGTAAAATATGGGTTAATGTAGCAGTATTAACGAAAGAGTCGCTTATTGCAATAAAGAAAGATGATATCTTTGAAGGGTCCTCAAAAGAGGCTTTGTGCATTCAACTTAGAAATATTAAGGGGACAGCTGCTTTACTGCGAGTGTATTTCCGACCGCCAAGGAGTCAGCAGGAAATAGATTAGCAAATATGTAGACTGTTTACAGAGGCGAATAACAGGAGCAATTGGATAATTATACTGGGGGACTTCAACTTTCCCAAAATAAATTGGCATAGTCCGAATATAAAGCATTCAGAGGGAGTTTTTTGTGTCAGTGCATCCAAGGCATGGTGTGATTCTAGATCTGCTTCTGGGGAAAGAAGACAGACAAATGTTCGACGTGGCAGTGGGGGAGCATTTTGGAGACAGTGACCACAACACCATGCGTTCAAATTTGTGCTGGACAAGAATAAAGTTAACCTGCAAGAGATGGCTTTGGATTAGGGAAGGGAGATTTTACTAAAGTAAAGCAGGATCTGGTAGCCCTTTTTGTAGCCCACATTCCTGGATATGATGGTAGAAAGAACATAGAATGCATCAAAAAAGGGTACAGGAAAGCCACACTCACCAACCTGGTCCTGCACTACAACAACACACACAAGAGAAGCTGCATTTGGACCTTGTTCAAAAGGTCGACAACACACCGCAGCACTTCCGGCCTACAAAGGGAAGAAGAACATCTCTATGGAGTATTTGCTAAGAACGGATATCCCTGCAACTTCACCCACAGAGGCCTAACAGACAACCAATGCGACGAGGATACGTTACGACGTAACCCACTAGTCACGCATGTTTACATAAAAACCTTCACGGAACTCACAGCCAGACTTCTCCAACCACTGGGATTCATGTCAACCCAAAAACTGACAGCCGTGCTCAGACAACAACTCATCAGGACAAAAGACCCAATACCCATCATATGCAAGACAAACATAATTTACAAGATTCCATGTAAATACTGCACCAAACACTATATCGAAAAAACATGCAGACAAGTAGCAATCTGCAGCCATGAGCACCAACTGGCCACTAAGCGCCACAACCAGTTGCCCCTAGTAGCCACACACACAGATGACAAGGACCACAAACTCATCTGGGACAATACAATCATCATAGGACAAGCTAAACAGAGCTGGAAATGTGTTGCTGGAAAAGCGCAGCAGGTCAGGCAGCATCCAGGGAACAGGAGGGGACGAAATGCCTGCAAATGAACTTCCCAGCTCGGCGAACATACCCACAATTACAATGTCACAGGATATTGGAAGTGTGTTGAATGAATACTTTCACTTCATCTTCGCATTGGTAAAGAGAAAGTTTGGCGTAGAATTTAAGGAAAGGGACAATGAAGAACTTGCACAGTCTGATACAGGAAATAGGGAGCTATTGGAGGCTATGTTGGTCTTAAAATCAGACAAATCACTTGGCCTGGATGAATTGCATTTCAAGCTGCAATGGGAGGCAAGGTAGGAAATTGCAGGGGCTCTGACACAAGTTTTTAATTCCTCTCTAGCCATGATAGAGGTGCCAGAGGACTGGAGGACGGATAATCTCATTCACCTTTTTAAGAATTGAACCAGGAAATTATAGACTGTCAAGTGCCACATCAGAGCTAGGGAAACAATTTGAGAAAATTCTGAATAAGCGCATTAATATCCACTAGGGAGGGCGTAGGTTAATTAAGGAGAATTGGCTTGGCTTTGTCAGAGGGAGGTCTTGCGTCACAAATTTGTGACAAACTTTTGAAAACATGATCAAGTGTATAGAAGAGGGAGGTTCAGATAATTCAGCGAAACTTTTGATAAATTCCCATAATGTAGATGGATTGAGAAGGTTAAAGCACATGGAATTGAGGGACACTTGGCAAGATGGATCAGAAACTAGCTTAGTAATAGGACAGAAAGGGTAGTGGTAGAAGGCTGCTTGAGTGACCGAAGGTCAGTGTACAGCAGTATACTGCAAGGATCAGTACAGGGGCCCTGATCATTTGTTATGTACATTATGATATAGATGAAAATGTGGGGGGAGTATTGTGCAAATTTGCAGATGAAACCAAGATTGGTAGAGTGGTTATGAGTGAAGATGGTTGTTGTATCCAGAAAGGTATAGATGGGTTGGTTAGATGGGCAGGCCAGTGGCAGATGGTTTGCAAGTGCAAGGTGACACACTTTGGAAGAAGAAACAAGATAAAAAAGCAATTAATGAATGGCAGGACACAAGATAGTTCAGAGGGACAGAGGAATCTTGGGGCAATTATTCACAGAAACGTGAAATTGGCTGTACACGTGAATAGGAGAGTTAAGAATGCATTGTAGGACACTTACAATCATCAGTCATAGCATACAGTACAACAGCAAAGTGACAACGTCAGATTGTACAGAGCATTGGTTAGGCCATAGCATGAGTGCTGTGTGCACTTCTGGTCACCTCACAACAGGAAGGATCCGACAGCACTAGAGCAGGTACAGGTACAGGGGGGTTCACCAGGATTTTGCCTGGGATGGCGAAATTGAATGAAATGGAGATACTGGAATAACTTGGATGTTTTCTTTAGAACAGAGAAGACTGAGTAGAGACATGATTGAGATGTATTAGGTTATGAGGGGTGAGGTCAGACCAGCTGTTCACTTGTTTGAGGGGTCAATCACAAGAGGGCGCAATTTTCAGGTAAGGGGCAGGAGATTCAGGCTGGATCACGAAAATAAACTTTTCACTCAGCAAGTGGTCGTAATCTGGAATATGCTAATTTATAACCTTTAAAAGTACTTAATGAGTACTTCAAATACATTCAAGGATATGAGACAAATAGAGGAAAATGGGATTAGCATACGCTCAGTGGTAGTTATTTTGGTGCATACTCAATAGGCTGAACCGCCTTTTCTGTTCTGTATGAATCTATGAATGAACATTCACCCTGTCACCGCTGATACTCAGTATCAGCAGTGTCTACTAGCTTCAAGAAGCAATGCAGAAATTCACCGAAGATCCTTAGGCAACAACTTCCAGACCCACAATCACTTCCATCTGGAAGGACAATGGAAACAGATACATGGGAACATCGCTACCTGAAAGTTGCACTTCAAGCCATTTGTCATCCTGACTTGGCAATATATGGCTGTTCCTTCATTGTCATCGTCATCGCCCCTATTGACATTATGGATCAACCTGCAGAACTTGGACTGAAGAAGGCAACTCAGCACCAC
>NW_025205831.1:9252-10967 GCF_004010195.1 Chiloscyllium plagiosum | reverse complement strand
TGGGCCAAGTGCTGGCAAACGGGACTAGATTAGGTTGGGCTATCTCATCGGCATGGACGGGTTGGCCCGAAGGGTCTGTTTTCGTGTCGTAGGACTCGATTTTCGTTATTCTCAGAAACCTTGACCAAACAAGTCGAATTTCCCGCCTCAGAATGTCCTTACTCCCTGGGGTTTAGAGCAATAAGAGGCTGATCTCATTGAGAATCCTTCAGGGTCAGTGCTGAGGGAGTGACCTCTCCCTTATGGGAGAGACCAGAGGGTACAGTCTCAGAATAAAGGGGGCACCAATTTCAGACTGAGGGGGTGGGGGAATTTCTCCTCTCAGAGAGTTGGGAGTCTTTGGAACTTTTGACCACCCCCCACCACCCCAGAGAGTTGCTTGGGGGGGTGGGGGTGGGGGGGCAGAGTCGTTGTGTCTGTTTAAGGCTGAGATTCTCCATCCGTCGGGGAATCGAGGGGGGAAAAGGGCAGGAAGTTGGACGTGAGGAACAGTGGACCAGCCGCGAGCCCATTGAATGGCAGAGGGGCTGAATGGCCTTCTCCTGTTGCTGTCTCAAAGCCCCTAGGGTTCCGATCACGGACGAGTCTCATTTTGTTGCTGGTTGATGAATTAGAACCACTGTCGGTGTCCTTGTTGTGCGACCACTGAAGGTTATCAAACTTTCTGCTATTCCCAACATGGGGGACTCCTTTACCAATATGGCGCCGACAGACGCAGACCATCCATTTCCAATATGGCCGAAAGGTTTCTCAAAGATCTGTGGGTCTTATCATTCTGAGGGTTTTAATCTTGTACAAACCTAATTTTCTTGCCTGGCGTTAATTTTATCCATTAGCATTGCTGTCGGTGTAAGGTTTGGGGGCTCCTTTACCAAGATGGCCTCTTTGGGCCACTGGACACAGACAATCCTTTGCCAATATGGCCGAACGACTTTCTCAATGGTTTGTGGGTAGAAGCGGCTTCACTCAATGTTTGACTGGATTAAGGCTGGTTGCCATTGGTGTCCAGAATTTCTCTGACGATGCCCTTGTGTCCAATTTGATGCCACGTTTTTGGAGTCGCATCCGTTTGTGTTATCTGACTTTTTTTATATCAAGCTTCTTAGCTACCAAGTAAAATGTTGAATCTATTGCTCAAGCTCTCAAAATGTTCAGACGTTTGCCAACTCACAGCCAAATGTATTAAGTCCACTCCTTGGGGTTGGTTTTTATGGTGTATCCAAAAGTCTGTCTTTATCCCTTCCCTTAAGGGGTCAAATCTGCTTTGGGCGTCCAGTAATCAGCCTGCTTTTGCAGGCACTTGGATTCAAGTTTATCCTCTTAACTGACAGTGGGCTTCTTACTGCCCTCGCTGTTTCACTTCAGAATATATTGTTTCCCCTGTTCATAGAATCCCTACAGAGCGGAAACTTCGGACCAAGAACGCCATACTGACCCTCCAAAGAGTAACCCACCCAGACCATCCCCCCTATTACAGGTACTCTACATTTACCACCCTGACTAATCCACCCTAACCTGCGCATCCCTGGGCACTACGGGACAATTTAGCATGGCCAATCCACCCTAACCTGCACATCCCTGGGCACTACGGGACAATTTCCCATGGCCAATCCACCCTAACCTGCACATCCCTGGTCACTATGGGACAATTTAGCATGGCCAATCCACCCTAACCTGCACATCCCTGGGCACTATGGGACAATTGAGCATGGCCA
>NW_025205831.1:0-1266 GCF_004010195.1 Chiloscyllium plagiosum | reverse complement strand
CTCCCTCAGCACTGACCCTCCGACAGCACCCACTCCCTCAGCACTGACCCTCCCACAGCGCCCACTCCCTCATCACTGACCCTCCCACAGCGCGCAGTCCCTCAGCACTGACCCTCCGACAGCGCCCACTCCCTCAGCACTGACCCTCCGACAGCACCCACTCCCTCAGTACTGACCCTCCGACAGCGCCCACTCCCTCAGCACTGATGCTCAGACAGCACCCACTCCCTCAGTACTGACCCTCCCACAGCGCCCGCTCCCTCAGCACTGACCCTCCGACAGCACCCACTCCCTCAGCACTGACCCTCCCACAGCACCCACTCCCTCAGCACTGACCCTCCGACAGGACCAAATGGCAATGAACCACTCTGCAAAAGGGAACACTAATCCATCGAGATTGGGAGGATGGTGCTGATTGGTCGATTCACTCTTGGCTTGAAAGCAGTTAACTGTCAATCTTCATTCTCCAACCAGCTTGGTAGATTCTGATTGGTCAGGGCCTGCATCTGTGTATGACCAGTGGATTCGTGCTCGGGACTCCTTTATTACGCTAAATAACGTAATTCCCAGCGGCCGCCACGGCGACACTCGAACCAATCACAGTCTCCTAAGCCGGGGAGTGTGAGAATTTCGATTGGCGGTTAACCCATCCAGGGAAACCGACGTTTCGGGCAAAAGCCCTTCCCCAGGAATTCCTGAAACGTCGATTCTCCCGCTCCTCGGATGCTGCCCGACCTGCTGTGCTTTTCCAGCGCCGCACTCTCGACTCTGATCTCCAGCCCCTCACTGTCTCCTGGTTAACTCCTCTGGCTACACCTTCGACCAATCAGCACCTTCTGTTCCTGCCCCGTATAAATCGGCCTTCCCTTTCCTGACGTGAGATTCTTGCGCTCTGGTTCTGACAGCCTTGACGTCCTACAACCTCTTCGCAATGTTCGATTCAACCCACCTCCCTCCCTCCCCCCACCCCACGCCGCTGCATTAAAGATGGTGTCTTCCAAATTCTGGTCGCTGTAATGTCTGGGAGGTACTACCATATTACCCCCCCCCCCCCCCCCCCTTCACACCTCAAAGTCAATCTTTTGAATCTCGATTCCCAGGCACCCAATCAACACAGTGGCCAAAGCCTTCCCAAGGTTTTGCCGAAATCTGGCCGCCGTTTTCGCCTCACTTTCTGTGACAGGCAGAGTCTGGGCCCAGACACTCAGGACAGAGCTCAGGCCGAGTCACTGAGGACAGAGGCCGGGCCTACTCACCGGGGACAGA
>NW_025205830.1:8464-10966 GCF_004010195.1 Chiloscyllium plagiosum | reverse complement strand
TGAGACTAAAATATTAAGTGCTTTCAAGAAGAAATTTATTTTATTCTGAGGGTTAAGGGACCAAAGGGTATCAGGAGAAAGATGTACTGAGTTGGATGAAAGTCTGAGTCCCAGATTTCAACATTGGCATAAATCTAATCTGGAGAATTCCAGTATCATCGAATGTTACAAATGAAACAGTTATAAAAAAAACAAAAGATTTGAAGTTACTGAAGAGCACAATGTGAAATGAATAAAATCGTAATGAAACTAAAATCCAACATGAATTCACATGCAAATCGTGCTCAACATAATTGTATTTTCACATGAAAGAACAGGTAAGCAGTACTTGACCTCAAACATTAACCAGACATCGCTGCCTGACAGGCCACCAGCATGAGACACACAACGGTTTAGTGACAAAAACTTGCTCAATTGCCTCCATATAATATAGGTTCCTTTCTTTGAGGATTCAGCCACAAATCTTCATTTTAGGGCAGCTCCCAAACAAGCCAGTTTTAAATGCACCAAACAGTCGCAGTTTTTCTGCAAACCTGCTGAACCTCCTCAGCACTGTTCACGAGAATCTTATTCTTATTTTTCGACCAGAGTCACTTTTATCTGACACTTAAGTAACAGCCCTGTAAAATGAATGCTCGCCAAATCAACAAGTTCCTGTTAAACACCGGAACTGTGACAATCACCATATTGCTTCTCGTCTCTGCTTCTTCATCCTCTTTACAGCAGACTCCAGGTCATTCCTTTTTAAGTTATGGGATCACTCCTGGACTGTGCCATCCCATGTCTGTTATTTTCCAACCATTTCAGGTGCTCTTGATCTGACAAATGAAGAAAGTGGATTTCCTTGAAATGAAAGACACAAAACCTTCATTCTACTGAATCATTTTGTCAGTGGGTGATGAAGAATGTGCCCTGTACAACACTCTTATCATTAAATATCCATTTTCTTTCCAGATTCGCTTTTACCTGAGGATTACTTTGACTTTCTAGCACTTCAATAAGTGCCCCAATGAAAGTCCAACAATGAGCTTTTGTGTGTCTACCATTATTTCGACTGATGTGTTATTTTCTTTTTATCATTCTTCGTTCAGGGCTTTCAGATTTATGGCCTTTACATGCTTCCATTTGCTCCCTAAAACTAGTTCCATCCCCTTAAATTCTGTCTCTCAAATCTCTTTATGAATTCCCACGTCTAAGTCCCCACTTGCAACAGACAGCGTGTGATATCATAGGTATCTGCCAAAGCTGTTAGTTCTTTGAACTTTGATAGTTGATTTGATAATTGACAAAAGAAACCCAGTGAGGATATTTCCTTTCTGTAGGGCAATGTAGAATGAGAGTGCACTGTTTTTGATTAAGTGATAGCAGATGAGCAGAACTTCTCTCCCGCAAAGGGTCATAAATCTGTGGAATGTGTGTTCGCTCCTTGGGCACTGAGTAAATTTAAGTAAATGTGAGATAGATTTTCTTCATTAATAATGGGTTAAAGGGCCACAGTTTTAGTGGTACCTGAGTTGAAATACATAATTCTGTGAAATGTTGACATGAATGGATTTTCAGAAGTTCTAAATTACAGCACAGTGGAGAATCCTTCCGGAAATTTAATAAAGAATGTTTTTTTCACAAATTGGAATGACTACAGGAATCTTCGAGGGACTTCTATATCGTTGAGGGCGATCTTATGGGAAAATAGTATTCATTTTCGTAAACTGTCATGACTCTCAGTAGAAGTAGAACCAAAGAAATCATGTTGTGAAGATCTTTCTGATAGAAAATGACAATGGCTCTTAAGAATGCTTCTTCATTTTTCGCTGAATTCAGTAACTGTGGGAGGAAGAGAAGAATGAGATTGGAAAGACGCAATTTGAAGGCTCATGTGACCCTGTTGAGAGATTCCTCTCTCTGCGCTAAAAGACCTCAGTTTAACGGTCACATTCTCCAGAACAGACTGATTGCACAGTGTGATTTACAATGGTGATAGTTGACCACTTGAATCTACCTCTTGAATTACCTTATGTTCCACACGCCATTAAGATCAGGCTGAGGCAATCAGGTCCCTCGTCACCATTTCTGAACTTAGAGTTCTGACGCCTGACAGACACTGGCTTTGTTTCTGTGGGGATCACATAGCTTACTGTAAATGCTTCTCAAGGACAGGCGGCAGACTGTGATACAGTCATGGAGTTGCACAGCACGGAATCAGACTCATATATCTTAGACAGTAATGAGAAGATTTGTAGTTCAGGTTTGGCTCCTGGGCGTAGACTTGCTCACAGACCTGGAAGGTTCATTTTCAGACGTTTTGTCACAATACTAGGTAACATGTTCAGTGAAACTCTGGCTGAAACACTGCTGGGGTTTCCAGCTTTCTGATTATACGTTTGGGTTTCCTTGTGTCGGTGAAGTCATTTCTCGTGGTGGCGTCATTTCATATGATGATGTCAGTTCCTGTTCTTTTTCTCAGGGCTGGTAAATGGGGTCCAAGTCAATGTGGTTGTTGTT
>NW_025205830.1:0-7103 GCF_004010195.1 Chiloscyllium plagiosum | reverse complement strand
GCCTCACCTTAACTTCCTTCCACCTATCGCATTTCCAACGCCCCCTCCCCCAAGTCCCTCCTCCCTACTTTTTATCTTAGCCTGCTTAGCACACTTTCCTCATTCCTGAAGAATGCTGCCTGCCATGCTGCGCTTTTCCAGCAACACATTTTCAGCTCTGATCTCCAGCATCTGCAGTCCTCACTTTCTCCTAGAAGATTTTAACCTACTGCGAATCCTCTTACAAGGATTCCTTCCTTGAAGAAGCTCTCTTCCTTCCTCTACAAGGATTTCAGTGAGTCCCTCTCTCACTGCACACTCCAGGTCATCTCCTCTGCCCAGACGCTCCTCAGCCACGTTACATGCAGGTCCTTGGACTCCTCCATCGCCAGACCATAGCAACATGACGGCTGGAATAAGAGCGCCTCATCTTCCGCCTAGGAACCCTCCAACCACAAGGGATGAACTCATATTTCTCCAGTTTCCTCATTTCCTCTGCCCCCACCTTGTCTCAGTCCCAGTCCTAGAACTCACCGCCACCTTCCGAACCTGCAGTCTTCTTCGCGATCTCTACGCCCCCACTCCCACTCCGGCCTATCACCCTCACCTTAACCTCCTTCCACCTATCGCATTCCCAACACCCTTTCCCCAACTCCCTCCTCCCTACCTTTTACCTTAGCCTGCTTGGCACAATTTCGACATTCCTGAAGAAGGGCTCATGCCCAAAACATCGATTCTCCTGCTCCATGGATGCTGCCTGACCTGTTGCGCTTTTCCAGCAACACATTTTCAGCCCTGATACACTTCCTCAACTTAAAGGTGTCCTGCTAATTTTAAAAAAAAATAGTGGTGCACTGAAGTGAGTCTCCAATTTACTGATGGTTGCAACATTTCTTCTTTTTATTGATTCCCTGTCCCTTTTCGCCAATTTATACATGCTGTGCTCCAATTCTCGAATATATTGGCTCTCAATGTATTACCAAATTTCCAATGTAATGGCGCTGTGCACCAAACCTTCCATTTACTGATGCCCACCAATTCTCCCAATATTCATACTCCAATGTGAATTCTTCCATTTACTGATGCGCTCACCCAATTATACCATTTAGGGGTGCCCTCCTCTAATTCTCCCATATACTGGTTCCATCCCTCAGTTTTCTTTTTTAGTTCCACTGTGCACCAGTTCTTCCATTTAGTATTTCTCTGTAATAAATCTCCCAATTAGTGGTCTGCTGCCAGAATTACCTAATCTTGTCAATCCCTGTATCAATTCTACAAATTACCGATCCTGAACATATCCTCCGTTTTCTGGTGAACTGCAGCAACTCTCCCATTTTGTATTGAACTGTATTGAATCTCCACAACTAATAATTTGCAATATTTTCCCTATTTACTGATTCACTGCCCGTGTTCCACACTTTGCTCCAATTCTCGACGTTGTCAGCACCCTGCAGCTTATCTCTCATTAACTGATTCCCGCACCAATTCCTCAATTCGGTGTTGCTTAGCAGCATTTCCACCAATTTTGAAATGTTTTGTTCCCATTCTCTAATATTCTCCAACATTGAGTGGAGAACCTGTTCAGGACATCAGTAAAAGGTGGAAAATGGTGCTTAACAAGCACTGAATTGGAGAATTGATGCGGGCATCAGTACATGAGAGCCCTGGTGCACAATACTAGATGGGAGAATTCGAGAGGGCACCCCTAAATTGGAAGAGGACATCAGTCAATATTAGATTTGGTATTGGGCAACACTGAGTGGAGAACTTGTTCAGGACATCAGTAACTGGGGGAAATGGTGCTGGGCAACATTGAATTGAAGAATTAGTGCGGGGCATCAGCAAATGAGAAACCTGATGCAGGATGCTAATAACTTCGACAAATGGAGCAAATGGGAAAACATGGGAATCAGTAACTAGGACAAATGTTGCAAAGGATTAATGGTAGAGAGTCAATGCATTGCACTGTGAAATGGAAAATTGGATCAGTTCACCACTAAAGGGAGGATATGTGCAGGATCAGGAATTTTGGAGATTTGATGCAGTGATTGTCAAGATTAGAGAATTCCGGCTGCAGGCCACTACATAGGAGAATTGTTGAAGAAAAATTCTAAATGGAAGAATTGGTGCACAGCAGAAAATTAGGGAACTGCGGCATGACAGCAGAAAATTGGAAAATTATCATAGAGCACCTCTAAATGGTAGAATCAGGCTCGGATATCAGTAAATGGAAGAATTTGTCCAGGGGTATGAATAAATGGGAGACCTGTTGGGAATCAATAAATGGGAGATTCTGAGCAAAGTGCACTCACAATAGAAAGTTGATGGGCGTGCTACTGTATTAGAGAATTGGAGCAGAGCATGTCGATATTGGGAAATTCGGGGTAGGGAACCATTAAAACGGAAAAATGTTGCAAGCATCAGTAAATTGGAGATTCAGTTAAGTGCACCACTAAATGAAAAAAAACTCAGCAGAGAGCCATATGTAGAGGTGTATCAGGGAACAACTACATGGAAGGAATTGATGCAGGTTATCAATAATTGGAGAATTCATGCAGGATCCATTGCATTCTAAGTGGGAGAGCCTGGGCAGGATCATACTCAGAGGGAGAATTGGTGCATTTCCGGGTTTTGTACAGGATTGGTAAATGGGAGAATTGGTACAGTAAAGCTGAGCCCGAAATAGAGACACCGAGATGTACAGCACAGAAACAGACCCTTCCATCCAACTTGTCCAAGCCTAATGTTAAGAATTCTACTAGCGCTCCACTAAACTGGAGATAATGGGAGAATTTGTGCAATTCAACATTACTTGGGGGATTTAGGGCAGTGTAGCACTAAATGAGAGAATTGGGACAGGACAATACAGATTGGCAGAATTAGTGTAGGGCACCCCTAAATTGGGCGAGGGCACCAATCAATATGAGGCTTGTTGTAGGGCAACTCAGTGTGGAGAACTTGTTCAGGACATCAGTAAATGGTGGAAAGGATGCTTTGCAAAACTGAATTGGAGAATTGCTGCGGGGCACCAGTAAAGGTGAGACCTGTTTCAGGCTGCTAGTAACTTCGAGAATTGGAGCAAATGGGCGAACACGGTCAGTGAATCAGTAAATAAGACAAAGGATTAGTGGTGGAGAGTCATTACAGGCACCACGAAATTGAAGAGTTGGCGCTGTTCTCCACTAAATGGAGGATATGCGCAAGATTGGCAATTTGGGGATTTGATGCAGGGATCGCCAAAATTAGAGAATTATGACAGCAGACTATTAAATTGGACAATCATTGAAAAGAACTACAAAATGGAAGAATCTAAATATGAGAATTTGAAACAGGGCATCAGCAAAACGAAGAATTTTGGCAGTTTCACACGAAATGGGAAAAATGGTGCAGTGTAGCTCTAAATGGCAGAATTGGTGCAGTTCAGCACTAAATGGCAGAATTGGGACAGGACAAAATAGGAGAATTAGAATAGGGCACCCCTAAATTGGGCGAGGGCATCAGTAAATATGAGGAGTGGTGTCAGGCAACACTGAGTGGAGTACCTACCAGGACATCACAAATTGGGGGAAATAGGCAAGACCAAATTGAAGAATTGGTGTGGGGCATCAGTCAATGAGAGACCTGGAGCAAATGGGAGAACACGGGAATCATTAAATAGGTCAAATGTTGCAAAGGATTAATGGCGGAGAGTCAATACAGTACACCATGAAATGGAAGATTTGTTGCAGTCCAATACAGAAGGGAGGATATGTACAGGATTGGTAATTCTGGAGATTTGATGCAGAAATTGCCAAGATTAGAGAATTCTGACTGCAGACCACTAAATGGGCGAATGATTGCAGAGAAATACTAAATGGAAGACTTGATGCACAGTAGAAATAAATTAGGGAACTGAGGCATGGCAGCAGTAAATGAGAAAATTAGTGGAGCATCAGAAAATGGAAGAATTCGTCCAGGGGTATAAGTAAATGGGAGACTTGTTGGGAATCAATAAATGGGAGATTCTGTGCAAAGTGCGATTGCAATAGAAAATTGATGGGTGTGCCAATGTAACAGAGAATTGGAGCACAGCATGTCTACATTGGGGAATTGTGGCAGGGAACCAGTAAAAAGGAGAAATGTTGCAAGCATCAGTAAATTGGAAATTCTGTTAAGTGCACTACTAAATGAAAAAAAAAAATCAGCAGGCTAGCCATAGGTGGAAGAATTGTATCAGGAAACAACTAAATGGAAGGAAGTCATGCAGGGCATCAATAATTGCAGAATTCAGGCAGGTGCCATTAAATTCTAACTGGGAGAACGTGGACAGGATAATACTAAAAGGGTGAATTGGTGTATTTCCGGGATTTGTGCAGAATTGGTAAATGGAAGAATTGGTCCAGGGAAGCTCAGCCCAAAATACAGCCATCGATATGTTTAGCACACCCTTCTGTCTAACTTGTCCAAACCTAAATTTAAGAATTCTAGCAGCACTCCACTAAATTGGGGATAATGGGAGAATTTGTGCAGTTTAGCACTAAATGGAAGAATTGGGAAATGATAATACAGGATGGCAGAATTAGAGTAGGGCACCCCTAAATTGGGCGAGGGCACCAGTCAATATGAGGATTGGTGTAAGGCTCAATATGAGGATTGGTGTAAGGCAACACTGAGTGGAGAACCTGTTCAGGACATCAGTAATAGGCAGAAATGGTGGTAAGAAACACTGACTTGAAAAATTCTTGCGGGACATCAGTAAATGAGAAACCTGGTGCGGGGTGCTGATAACTTCGAAAGTTAGATCAAATGGGAGAACACGGGCAATAAATGGGACAACTGTTGAAAAGGAGCAGTGGTGGAGATTCAATATAGTGCACCACGAAATGGGAGGGTTCCTGCATTTCACCAGTGAACGGAGGATATGCATAGGATCGGTAATTTGGAGATTTGATGCAGGGATCGCCAAAATTAGAGAATTCTGGCCGTAGACCACTAAATTGGCGAATCATTGCAATGAAGTACAGAATGGAAGAAATGTGCAAGGGTATATCTAAATATGGGAATTTGGAAAAGGACATCAGATAATCTGAGAATCTGTGACGTTTAGCTCGAAATGGGAGAACTTGGTGCAGTGCAGCACTCAATGGCAGATTTGGTGCAGTGGAGTACGAAGTGGGAGTTTTGGGGCAGCACAATACTGGATGGGAGAATTAGAGCAGGACATCCCTAAATTGGGAGAGGGCATCAGCCAATATGAGGATTGGTGTTCAGGCAACACTGAGTGGAGAACTTGTCCAGGACATCAGTATTGGTGTTGTCCAGTATCAGTATTGTCCAGGAAATGGTGCTGGGCAGCAATAAGTTGAAGAACTGTTGCGGGGAATTAGTAAATTAGAGAGCTGGTGCAAGGTGCTGATAACTTCAAGAAATGGAGCAAATGGGAGAACGCTCGAATCAGTAAATAGGACAAACTTTGCTAAGGTTTAGTGACAGAGAGTCAATACAGTGCACCACAAAATGGGAGAATTGGTTCAGTTAACCTCTGAAGGAAGGAAATGTGTAGGACCGGTAATTTGGAGACTTGATGCAGGGATTGCCAAGATTGGAGAATTCTGGCTGCAGACCACTAAATGGCTTGGGCAACACTGAATGGGGAACTTGTTCGAGACATGGATAATGGATGAATTAGTATAGGGGTATGGGTGAATGGGAAATTTGGTGGGAATCAATAAATGGGAGATACGGTGCAAGTGGGAGAACAGCGGCAGTGAATCAGTAAATGGGACAAATGTTGCAAAGGATAAGTGGTGCAAAGTGAATAGAGTGCACCACGAAATGGGAGAGTTCTTGCAGTTCAACAGGAAAGGGAGGATATATGTAGGACTGGTAATTTGGAGATTCGATGCAGGGATTGCCAAGATTAGAGAATTGTTGCAGAGGAATACTAAATGGAAAAAAAAACTGGAGCGCACTGGAACTATATTAGAGAAGTCAGGCATGGCATGAGTAAATGGGAGACTTGGTGTAGGGCACGGCTAAATGGTGGAATCAGTAAATTGAAGTATTCGGACAAGGGCATGAGAAAATAAGAGAATTCGTGGGAATCAATAAATGGGAGATTCCGTGCACAGTGCCATTAAATTAGAAAATTAGTGGGAGTGCCAATATTTAGACACTGAGAGCAGAGCATGTCTAAATTGGGGAACACAGGCAGGGCATCAATAAAAAGAAGAAATGTTGTAAGCATCAGTAAATTGGAGATTCAGTTCCGTGCACCAATGGAATTTGAGACAGAGCAGCAGATAATGGGGGAATTGGTGCAGTGAATCACTAAATGGGTGAATTGGGCAAAGGCTGAACTTAATATGAGAAATTCGAACAGGGCAACAGATGATGGGAGAATTGGTGCAGTCGAGCGCTAAATGGGAGAATTGCAGCAGAATAATTCTGGATGGGAGAATTAGAGTCGGCCCCCTTAAACTGGGCGAGGGAATCAGTCAGTATGACGGTTGGCTTGAGCAACATTGATTGGAGACCTTTTTCAGAACGTCAGTAATGGAAGTATTAGAATAAGGGTATGAGAAAATGGGAAATTTGGTGGGAATCAATAAATGGGCGATTGGGTGCACAGGACCATTACATTATACAATTGGTGGGAGTGCCAATACATTACAGAATTGCAGCACAACATTTCTAAATTGGGGATAGTGCCAGGGAACCAATAAAAAAAGAGAAATGATGGAGGCATCAGTAAATTGGAGATTCAGTTCATTGCACCACTAAATGAAGAAAATTCATCATGGCACCAGTACCTGGATTAAAGATGTCGGGGAATAACTAAATGTTAGGAAATGATGCAGGGCATCAATAATTGCAGAATTCATGCAGATGCTCTTAAAGTCTAAGTGGGAGAACTGCAGCAGGATAATGCTCAAAGGGAGAGTTGGTCCATTTCCCGGATTTGTGCAGGCTTGTCAATTGGGAGAATTGGTGCAGTGGAGACCTGAATAGAGCCATACAGATGTACAGTGCAGAACTTCGGTCCAACTTGCCTAAATTTAAAAATGCTGGCAGCACTCATCTAAATTGGAGAATCATTGCAAGTAACTACTAATTGGAAGAATTGGGCATGGGGTAATCGATAT
>NW_025205829.1:8844-10964 GCF_004010195.1 Chiloscyllium plagiosum | reverse complement strand
TGATAGTGTCGCAGTAAGTGTGAGGGATCAGGGCGATAGTGACACAATACGTGTGAGTGGTCAGGGTGACAATGACGTAGTCTGTGTGAGGGCGTTAGGGTGTCAGTGATGCAGTCAGCGTGAGGGGTCGGGGTGACAGTGACGCAGTGATCGTGAGGCGTTCAGGGTGATAGTGACGCAGTCAGTGTGAGGGTGATAGCATGTCAGTGACGCAGTCTGTGTGAGGGGGTCAAGGTGATAGTGATGCAGTCAGTGTAAGGGGGTCATTGTGATAGTGACGCAGTCAGTGTGACGGTGTCAGGGCAATAGTGACGCAGTAAGTGTGAGTGGGTCAGCGTGACAGTGACACATAAAGTGTGAGGGTGTCAGGGCGATAGTGATGAAGTAATTGTGAGGGGGTTAGAGAGATAGCGGTGTACTAATTGTGAGGGGTCAGGGTGATAGTGACACAGTAAGCGTATGAGGGTCAGGGTGATAGTGACACATTAAATGTGAGAAGGTCATGGTGATAGTGACACAGTCAGTGTGAGGGTAAAGGCTGATAGTCACGCAGTAAGTGTGAGGGGTAAGGCTGATTGTGGCGCAGTAAGTGTGAGGGGGTAAGGTTGACCGTGATGCCGTAAGTGTGAGTGGTCAGTCTATAGTAATGCAGTAAGAGTCAGCGGTTCAGGGTGACCGTGACACAGTAAGTGTGTGAGAGAGAGGCTGGCAGTGACGCATCAAATGTGAGGGGGTCAGTCTGATAGTGACAGAGTCAGTGTGGGGGTGTTAGGGTTATAGTGTCGCAGTAAGTGTGAGAGGATGTGAGTAATAGTGTCGCAGTAAGTGTGACAGGGTGAGGGTGACAGTGACGCAGTAAGTGTGAGGGGGTCATATTGATACTGACGCAGTAAGTGTGAGGGGGTCAGGGTGATAGTGACACAGTAAGTGTGAGGGGGTCAGGGTGACTGTGACGCAGTCGGTGTGAGGGGACCAGTGTGACAGTGACACAGTGTGAGGGGGTCAGGCTGATAGTGACGCAGTAAGTGTATGGGGTCAGTCTGATAGTGACGCAGTAAGTGTGTGCGGTCAGTCTATAGTGATGCAGGAAATGTGAGGGATCAGGCTGATAGTGATGCAGTAAGTGTGAGGGGGTAAGGTTGATCGTGATGCAGTAAGTGTGAGTGGTCAGTCTATAGCGATGCTGTAAGAGTGAGGGGTTCAGGGTGACCATGACACAGTAAGTGTGATAGAGAGAGGCTGTCAGTGACGCAGTAAGTGTGAGGGGGTCAGGCTGATAGTGACACAGTCAGTGTGGGGGTGTTAGGGTGATAGTGTCGCAGTAAGTGTAAGGGGTCAGGGTGATAGTGACGCAGTAAGTGTGAGGTGGTCAGAATGAAAGTGATACAGTAAGTGTGAGGGGGTCGGTGTGACAGTGACACAGTAACTGGGGGATCAGGGTAATAGAGTCGCAGTAAGTGTTAGGGAGCAGGGTGACAGTAATGCAGTCGGTGTGAGGGGGTCAGGGTGATAGTGACACAGTGTGAGGGTCTCAGGGTGATATTGACGCAATAAGTGTGAGGGAGTCTGGCTTATAGTGACGCAGTAAGTGTGAGGGGTAAGGTTGATCGTGATGCAGTAAGCGTGTGGGGTCAGTCTGATAGTGACGCCGTAACTGTGAATGGATTAGGGTGATAGTGACGCAGTAAGTTTGAGAGGGTCAGGGTGACAGTGAAACAGTAAGTGTTGGGTGTCAGGCTGATAGTGATGCAGTAAGTGTGAGAGGGTCAGGGTGATAGTGATGCAGTAAGTGTGAGGGGTCAGGGGATTGTGACGCAGTAAGTATGAGTTGGTCAGAGAGATACTGACGTAGTAGTTGTGTGGGGTCACGGTGATAGTGACACAGTAAGCGTGTAGGGGTCAGGGAGATAGTGACGCAGTAAGTGTGAGGGTGTCAGGGTGATAGTGACACAGTAAGTATGTTGTGCTCAGGGTGATAATGACGCAGTAAGTCTGAGGGAGCTCAGGGTGATAGTAACGCAGTCAGCGTGAGGGGGTCAGGGTGATAGTGACACCGTAAGCGTAGGGGGGTCAGGGTGACAAGGATGCAGTAAGTGTGAGGGGGATTGGGGTCACACTGA
>NW_025205829.1:2592-4943 GCF_004010195.1 Chiloscyllium plagiosum | reverse complement strand
GATTCTGTCAGTTTGTAAAATAACCCCTTCGTTTTTTGGGCATAGACTTCTATACATAATCTGCAAAAACCCATCAGCCCCAGGAACTTTCGTAATTCAGATTTGGTGTTCTGGAGAGACAGTTCTACTATCCCTCGAATTCTTTCGGAGTTAATGCGTCTCGTTCCCTCGCTAATAAGGTGTCTTAAGTATTTCACCTCTTTTTCTGCATATTGCAATTTATTCCTAGATACTCTTCAACCCTGTTGCTCTAGGAAATTCAACAATCCATTGGTGGCCGAACTTACATTATTTATCTTTTGTCCTGCTACAAGTAGATTATCCACATGTTGCGACAATGCGGTCTCCCGGCGCATTTTATATTGTTCTAGAACTTGTTCCAGTCCTTAGGTGAATACGTTAGGTGATTCTGTGAATCCCTGGGGAAGAACCGTCCATTGGAACTGTTGTTTTCTGCCAGTGTATGGGTTTTCCCATTCAAAAGCAAACATGTCGCGGCTCTCTGGGGCGAAAGGACAAGCCCAGAATACATATTTTAAATCTATTACACTAAACCAGCGGTGGTTACACGGTATCTTACTAAAAATGGTGTATGGATTGGGCAACACTGCGTGCTGTGTCCGGACCAGTCGGTTCACTGATCTGAGATCTTGTACCAGTCGGGAAGTTCCATCTGGTTTCCGACAGGTAGTATTGGGGTTTTAAAGGGTGACATGCATGGTTCTAATAGCCCTTCTTTTAATAGAGAATCTATTACTGGTTGTAAACCCTTGCGCCCCTCTAATGAAACTGGATATTGTTTAAGCCTTACTGTTTTTTTTCTCTTGTGACAGTTTAATTACGATGGGATTAACGTTTAAATGACCCATGTTCCCGGTTCTCGCCCACACGTTAGGATTTATCTGTACTTCATCACTAGTCGTGAGTTTATTTATTGTTACAGTTATTGAACGATTCTCAACTCCAATCTTCAAGCTTAACAAAATTATTAAATCCCTGCCCAAGAGATTGCTTCCAATATCAGGAATATATAATCGTTGTCCCGTCACTTCTTCGTTATTTCCCCTTATTCGAGTCGGCTCGAAAATGGGCACGAAGAATCTTTCGCCTTTTACTCCAGAAACTCTGAGACTCTTATTAGTTAATTTAACACCGCAAGGTCTAAAACTTAGGGATGACCGTGCCGCTCCCGTATCCACCAAAAACACTGCCTCCTCTCCTTCAGGTCCCACCTTTATATTTATCAAGGGTTTCAGGTGGGTCTCAGGAGGAAGGAACCCCTGACTCTCCTCTTCTTCATTAAAAGTCATCAATGATACTGCTTCTCTTTGTCGTCCTAACTTTGGACATTCCCTTTTAAAATGTCCTGTTTTTCCGCAGTAATACAATCCTGCCTGTTGCCTTCTTCCCCTACCATCTGTTCTCTGTCACTCTTGTCCTCCCCTGTTGTTCTCTGATTCTAACTTTCGCGTCGTAATTTCCTCAACCGCTGCAACCATGATTTGAGATTTCTGTTTTTGTTTCTCGACTTCTCTTTTCACATACACGTTCTGTGCGTCATGTAACAAATCTTCCACCTGTTTTTCACTCCACCCTTCTAATTTTTGTAACTTCTTTTGTATGTCCGGCCATGATTTAGCCACAAACTGGACCTTTAAGAGTCCTGTGCAACCGGATCATCGGGATTCATTCCCGAATATTTTCTAGTGGCCTCTTTTACTCTCTGTAAAAAAACTGATGGGGCTTCCTTCTTCTCATGTCTTACTTCAAAGGCTTTAAAAAATTCTAAGATTTAGGTGCTGCTTCTCTAATACCCAAATTAACCATTTCTGGAAAGTCTCTCATTTCTCCTCTATCGTGTTCATCCATGCCCTGCCAACAGGGGTCCACATTGGGGAATTTGTTTTCGGCTGGTATTACTCCTTCACCCACCGGGTGTCTCTTTTCCCATTCCTTCAGGGCAGCTCTTCTGATCATACCCCTTTCTTTCCCTGAAAATATCGTCCCCAGAATGCTCATTAGTTCATCCCATGTGTACAAATTCGGCCCCAAAAATTGGTCCAAATGTTCCGCCAATCCGACTAGGTCTTCAATCAAACTTTTGTAAAGGATCTAACTTCACTGGTATTTAGTGGTGCAATGACGTATCCGATTTCGCCGTTACCAATGGGTACTACTCTAACGGGATATATTTGTGCCGCTGCCCCGCCTATGTCACCCTCTTCCATTCTTTTCACTGCTGATCTCGTCTTAATCGGACTCGGGGGGAGGTCTTCCCCCAAACCTTTTTCAAGTTCTGGTACTGGGGAGGGTGCTGCGGGAGAGGGAAAAGACGACAACGGACCATATCT
>NW_025205829.1:0-2581 GCF_004010195.1 Chiloscyllium plagiosum | reverse complement strand
GGGGGGAAAAGCCGACACCGGACCATACCTGTTGTTGTCCTAAGGGGGGGGGGGGGTGGTAAACTTGTCAAGGTGCCCAACGGGAAACCTTCATTTCCTCATCATCCTCTTCTGTCTTTTTCAAAACAAGGGTTTTCGGACTCCCTATCCAAAAGGCAGCATAGTCAGATTCTTTACGGGAGTATTTTTGTTTACATATATATTTAAATCTTGACATAGTCAATCTTCGTCTGACCCACATTTTGTCAAAATATGCTTGGAGTTTTAATGCTTTCCTTCGTCCAGACAAAACAAAAGAATTTTATCATTTCTTTTTTATCCTTTACTTGCGTCCGATTGAACTTCCAATTTCTTAACATTTTTGCTAAAGGACTGTCCGTTGGGATGTGGTCCTCGGACGTCCTTCTAATGTATCCTTCTAAACTTAAATAGCTATTTTTCCCCATTTTAATATTCAGCCGTTTCTTTATGTAATTTAATTAACCTTACTGAGGTCCGGTGTCACCTTTTTCCACATCCACTTCAGGGTCCGGACCTTCACGTGGGGGATTTCCCCTCTTAACAACCGGTCTCAGGCTGGGTGACTCGTCAGATTAATCTAGCCAATTAAATACTTTATTTTATATGTTGACAATTCCGCGTACTTCTGGTACGTCCCCGACCACCAAGGCAATACTTAAATGTTAATTTTCTTACCTTGGTCTGTGCATATGAGTTACCTGGTCGAATCAACGCGCCCCGTCCCGTGGCAATATCTGGCAACCACTACCGTTGTTTATCCCGGTCGCTTACCCGACCAAATCTCCCGCTGCGCGTCAGCACGCCCTATCACACGGCAATACCTGGCAACCACGATCGTTGCCTATATCCAGTTCTTATGTACAAACGAGTTACCTGACTGAACTCGCCACGTATCAGCACTCCCTGTCCCGCGGCAATTCCCGGATATATCCACCTGGCAGCAACTACCGCTGCCTACCCCGGTCGTCCAGAACCCTGGTTCCCCAGTTTCCCGGATATATACAACTGGCAGCAAATACCACTGCCAACCCCGGTCGCTCGGATAAATCTTTTAAGACCTTTCTTACCCAGGTCTTGTGCACAAGAGTCACCCAACCGAACCTGCCGCGTCTGCCCATCTTGTTTCCAGAGTCTCTCAGTCCGGATCTCGTTTCCCCGAGCCGCTGCGGCAATGGGGGAAACTGGAGACCGCCGAAATTGGCGAGGTGCACCGTCTCCGTATTGTTCCCAAAAATGCCGACTGACAGAGCTTGGGATCCCAGGATGAGCACACAAATCTGTTAGAAACAAAATCAATAAAAATTCGAGGAGACCACCAAAACTGGAAACAAGACAATTTATTATGAACTTGCAAGTAAGGGCATCAATTGCAGAAGCAAATGACCAAAGAGAATTCAAATTATTACACATCCATACCTTTGAGTTGCATGAGGTCATCTCTCCCGATTCCTACATTACCCAATCTTTCTTCGTATTCTGCCACTGCCCAGCTATGCTCCACCCTTATTGCCCCCTTTTCTTTCAGTTGGCAACCTTTCCCTCTGTAAGTGCTGACACAAGGCTAAACTTGTATCTTGTTGTTCCTTCTTCACTTTACGTGTAACATCTTCTATTGTCCATAGGTACATTCCATTCCTGAACATACGTATTAACAAAATATCTTTTAGTGTTTAGTCTTTGTGTTTCAGCTAGCTCAACTATTTTTTTGAGACTATTATTTCAAATGTTATGAAGAAATTATTTGCTTTAATAATTCTGCAGTAAAGTTAGTATTCAATTATCCACAATTATACATTGAGGATTCCTTAATGCTTGCTTAGCTGATATATTTTTTGTACCCTTTTTCTGCACATACACACTCTTGTTTTTCTATATCTGCAAAAACAACGCACTTCCCCATTTCTTACAGAGGTAACTTTTTTCATCCAGAGGGTAATGCATGAACGGAAAGTGCCGTCAAAGAAAGTGATGGAAACGGGTACAGTTACATGTTTAAATGTATATGGACAGGTACATTAATAGGAAGGGTTCAGAGCGATGTGAGCTAAATGCTGGCAAATGGGACCAGATCAGATTGTGATATCTGCTCAGCACGGACAAGCTGGAATAAAAGATCTGTTTCCACGCTGTATGACTCACTGATTGAATTAGATGGATGAGGAAAATTTCTAAAAAGGGCCTTTAAAGTGAAAATGCTCTTCCCCAGAAGTGCGAGGTGCCTCTCTGATTACAAGAATTCAAAGCTGAGTTAGTTAAAGATTTGACAGAGAAGTGAGTCACGGACAATGGGATACAGACATGAAAGTCGGGCTGACAATACAACTTCATCAGCCACAATCTTAGTGCCTGGTGGAAATAGCTCGAAGTATCCCAGGATCCAGTCCTGCTCCTCAGTACCATGTTTCTGTGTTCAATTCAGCCCCTAAAACCTGCTAGACAAGAGCAGTTGGAGACCACTTGCTGCGATAAACTGGTGCCAGAAACAGAGGCTACCATTCAGTCCCTTAATGCTGTCACATTCAGTTTGGGGTGATTTGGAAAATGTAATTGGAAATCCCAG
>NW_025205828.1:7066-10960 GCF_004010195.1 Chiloscyllium plagiosum | reverse complement strand
CACTAGCTTTCGGAGCGACGCTCCTTCATCAGTTCCGAAGGAGCTGTGATTTTTAATTCCCTGCCTGACAGGTACATACTTATCAAGGCCACTCAGTAGCTGTTCCATGAACAAGGTCCACATTTCAGTTATGCCCATCCCTGCAGTTTCCTTCCCCATCCTACGCATCCTAAATCATGCCTGATCACATCATAGTTGCCCTTTCCCCAGCTATAACTCTTGCCCTTCGTTGTATACCTATCCCTTTCCATTGCTAAAGTAAACATAACTGAATTGTGGTCGCTATCACCAGTGCTCACCTACCTCCGAATCTAACACCTGGCCAGGTTCATTACCCAGTACCAAATCCAATGTGGCCTCACCTCTTGTTGACCTATTTACATACTGTGTCAGGAAACCCGCCTGTTCACAATTCAAACTATAGTGTTTCCAGTCAATATTTGGAAAATTACAGTCCCCAATAACAACTCCCTACTACTCTCACTCCTATCCAGAATCATCTTTGCAATCCTTTCCTCTATATCTCTGGAACTTTTGGAGGGCTGTAGAAAACTCCCCAACAGGGTGACCTCTCCTTTCCCGTTTCTAACCTCAGCACATATACCTCAGTAGACAAGTCCTCATCAAACAAGTCCTTTCTGCCACCATAATACTGTCCTTGACTAACAATGCTGCACCTCTCCCTCTTTTACCACTTTCCCTGATGTTACTGAAATATCTAAACCTTGGAATCTGTAACAACCACTCCTGCTCTATCCTTGTCTCTGAAATGGTCACAACATCGAAGTCTCTGGTACCAATTCATGCCGCAAGTTCACCCACCTTGTTCCAGATGCTCCTGACATTGAAGTAGACACACTTCAAACCACCTTTCTGCCTGCCGATACACCCCTGCAACCTATATGGTAAAAATATTCCAGAATATAGAGAATAACAGATTGAAGACAATGTTGCCAATCGTGGGCAAAATCAGAAGATTGTTTTTGTAATCTTCCCAAACAGAGGACAACAAAGAGAGAAATAAGGAAGGAGAGGATCAAATCAGAAGGTAGGCTAGCCAATAAGAAACAAACGAGAGGCAAAAGTAGACATTGGGCCACTCCAAATTGATGCAGGAAGGCTAGTGCTGCGAGATAAGGAAATAGCTGAAGAACTTAATAAGTACCTTTCACAGTGGAAGACGTGAGTAATATCCCAACAATTAAGGAGAGTCTGAGGCAGAGTTGAGTGTGGCAGCAATTACAAAAGAGAAAGTGCTAGAAAACATAAAAGGTCTAAACTCTGATAAATCTGGCCGCGATGGGCTACATCCTAGAGTTCTGAGGGAGGTGGCTGAGGAAATAGTGGAGGCATTGATTGTGATCTTTCAAAAGTCACTGGGTCAGGGAAAGTCCCAGATGATTGGAAAATTGTTTTTGTAACCCCCTTGTTCAAGAAAGGATCAAGACAAAAGATGGAAAATCATAGGCTGATTAGCCTAATCTCAGTTATAGAGTCATAGAGATGTACATCATGGAAACAGACCCTTTGGTCCAACCCATCCATGCCAACCAGATATCCTAACCCAATCTAGTCCCACCTGCCAGCACCCAGCCCATATCCCTCCAAACTCTTCCTATTCCTATACCTATCCAAATGCTTCTTAAATGTTGTAATTGTACCAGCCTCCACCACTTCCTCTGGCAGCTCATTCCATACACGTACCACCTCTGCGTGAAAAAGCTGCCCCTTAGGTCTTTTTTATATCTTTCCCCTCTCACCCTAAACCTATGTCCTCTAGTTCTGAACTCCCCGACCCCAGGGAAAAGACTTTGTCTATTTATCCTATCTGTGCCCGTCAACCTCCGATGCTGCAGGGAAAACAGCCCCAGCCTGTTCAACCTCTCAGGTTGTTGATAAAGTTCTAGAAAACATCGTTAAGGATGAGATTTGTAAATTCTTGGAAGTGCAGAATCGGATTAGAACAATTCAGCATGGATTAGTAAGGGGAGGTTGTGCCTGACAAACCTGTTAGAATTCTTTGAAGAGGTAACAAGTTGGTAAGACCAGGTAAACCTAGTGGATGCTATCTATCTAGACTTCCAGAAGGCCTTTGATAAGGTGCCTCACGGGAGGCTGCTGAGTAAGGTGAGGGCTCATGGTGTTTGAGGTGAGCTATGGTATGGATTGAGGATTGGCTGACTGACAGAAGGCAGAGAGTTGGGCTAACAGGTTCCTTTTTGGAATGGCAGCCTGTGAACAGTTGCAGCCCCAGCATAAGTGTCCCGCAGGGTTCAGTGCTGGGGCTGCAACTGTTCACTTTATATATTAATGATCTGGATGAAGGGATTGGAAACATTCTGGTGAAGTTCACCAATGATACAAAGTTAGGTGGACAGGCAGTTGGTACTGAGGAGGTGGGGAGGATGCAGAAAGATTTAGGCAGTTCAGGAAAGTGGTCCAGGAAATGGCTGATGAAATTCAATGTGAGCAAATGCAAGGTTTTGCACTTTGGAAAAAAGAATACAAGCATGGACTATTTTCTAAATGGTGAGAAAATTTGAAGGGGACTAATATACTGGCAGGGAAATTTGCTAGAACTGCTTGGGAGGATTTAAACTAGTAAGTGGGGGGGGGGGGCCGGGGTATTGCCATAGAGAAAGTGCAATGAAGGTTCATCAGACTTGTTCCCAGGATGACAGGACTGTCCTATGAAGATAGATTGGGCAAAATACATCCAGGGAAGTTATTTGGGTGGAACTGAGAAATAAGAAAGAGATGATCACCTTATTGGGATTGTATTATAGACCCCCCAATAGTCAGAGGGAAATTGAGAAACAAACTTGTAAGGAGATCTCAGCTATCTTGAGAATAATCGGGTAGTTATGGTAGGGGATTTTAAATTTCCAAACATCGACTGGGACTGCCATAGTGTTAAAGGTTTAGATGGAGAGGAACTTCTTAAGCATGTACAAGACAATTTTCTGATTCAGTATGTGGATGTACCTACTAGAGAAGGTGCAAAACTTGACCTACTCTTGGGAAATAAGGCAGGGCAGGTGACTGAGGTGTCAGTGGGGGAGCACTTTGGGGCCAGCGACCATAATTCTATTCGTTTTAAAATAGTGATGGAAAAGGATAGACCAGATCTAAAAGTTGAATTTCTAAATTGGAGAAAGGCCAATTTTGACAGTATTAGGCAAGAACGTTTGAAAGCTGATTGGAGGCAGATGTTCCCAGGTAAAGGGACGGCTGGAAAATGGGAAGCCTTCAGAAATGATATAAAAAGAATCCAGAGAAATTATATTCCTGTCAGGGTGAAAGGGAAGGCTGCTAGGTATAGGGAATGCTGGATGACTAAAGAAATTGAGGGTTTGGTTAAGAAAAAGAAGGAAGCATGTGTCAGGTATAGACAGGATAGATCAAGTGAATCCTTAGAAGAGTATAAAGAAAGTAGGAGTACACTTAAGAGGAAAATCAGGAGAGCAAAACGGGGACATGAGATAGCTTTGGCAAATAGAATTAAGGAGAATCCAAAGGGGTTTTACAAATATGTTACGGAGAAAAGGGTAACTAGGGAGAGAATAGGGCCCCTCAAAGATCAGCAAGGCGGCCTTTGTGTGGAGCCAGAGAAAATGGGGGAGATACTAAATGAATATTTTGCATCAGTATTTACTGTGGAAAAGGATATGGAAGATACAGAGTGTAGGGAAATAGATGGTGACATCTTGCAAAATGTCCAAATTACAGAGGAGGAAATGCTGGATGTCTTGAAACGGTTAAAGTTGGATAAATCCCCAGGACCTGATCAGGTGTACCCGAGAAATCTGTGGGAAGCTAGGGAAGTGATTGCTGGGCCTCTTGCTGAGATATTTGTATCATCGATAGTCACAGGTGAGGTGCCGGAAGACTGGA
>NW_025205828.1:0-5626 GCF_004010195.1 Chiloscyllium plagiosum | reverse complement strand
CCTATCAGAAAGATGTTGTGAAACTTGAAAGGGTTCAGAAAAGATTTACAAGGATGTTGCCAGGGTTGGAGGATCTGAGCTACAGGGAGAGGCTGAACAGACTGGGGCTGTTTTCCCTGGAGTGTCGGAGGCTGAGGGGTGACCTTATAGAGGTTTACAAAATTATGAGGGGCATAGATAGGATAAATAGACAAAGTCTTTTCCCTGGGTTCGGGGAGTCAGAACTAGAGGGCATAGGTTTAGGGTGAGAGGGGAAAGATTTAAAAGGGACCTAAGGGGCAACTTTTTCACGCAGAGGGTGGTACGTGTGTGAAATGAGCTGCCACAGGATGTGGTAGAGGCTGGTACAATTACAACATTTAAGAGGCATTTGGATGGGTATATGAATAGGAAGCGTTTGGAGAGATATGGGTCAGGTGCTGGCAGGTGGGACTAGATAGGGTTGGGATATCTGGTCGGCATGGACGGGTTGGACCAAAGGGTCTGTTTCCATGCTGTACATCTCTATGACTCTATGACTAAAATTCATAAAGCCAAAGTACAAAGGGATCTGGGAGTGCTAGACCAGGATTCCTTAAAGGTTGCATGATGTGGTAGCTGATGGATCCTACTGTGAGCCACAATGACCACATCTGCAGTAGGTGTGTGCAGCTCAAAGAACTTCTAGCTCAGAGTTAATGAGCTGAAACCCAAGGTTCAGGCGTTGTGACACATTGGGACAGGGAGAGTTACCTTGACACTGTGTTCCAGGCAGTCACACTTTTTAACTTTAATAGTTCACATTTGATCACTGGTCAAGGTCAGGAAACTGTGACAAGTGAGGCAGTTAGAGACATCCTGAACAAAGCATTGGAGGACCCTCAGCTCTTGACTTTATCCAAACAGGTATGAGGTACTTTCTCCCTGTGTGGCTGAGAAAAGAGTCTGCAGAGATTTTGGTCAAACTGACCACAACCCTATGGTCCAGGAAGCCATTAAAATGATGCGAGCCAAAGAAAACTGATAGTGGTAGGAAGTTGTATAATTAGAGGGCAGACAGCATCCTTTGTGAGCAGGATCAAGATTCCCACATTGTGTGTTGCCTGCCTGGTGAAGGTGAAGGACATCTCAAGTTGGCTTGAAAAGGTATTGGAGAGGGAGGGGAGGATCCAGTTGTTGTGGTCCACATTGGCACTAACAATATAGACAAGTGTAGATGAGAGGTTCTGTTTGGGGATTATCAGGAATTAGAGACAAAATTAAAAACCAGAACCTCAAGGTGCACAATCTCTGGATTATTACCTGAACCATGTGCAAATTGACAAAGTAGATTAATAGAACATCGAACATTACAACGCAGTACAGGTCCTTTGGCCATCAATGTTGCGCTGACCTATAGAACCAATCTGAGGTCCATTTAACCTACACTATTCCATTCTCATCCATATGCCTACCCAATGACCATTTAAATGCCCGTAAAATTGGTGAGTCTACTACTGTTGCAGGCGGTGCATTGCATGCCCCCACTATTCTCTGAGTAAAGAAACTACCTCTGATATCTGTCCCCTCATGTTAGCCTTCACCATCTGAGGAAAATGGCTCCCACTGTCCACCTTATCGAACCCTCTGACTATCTTATATGACTCGATAAAGTCACCTCTTAACCTTCTTCTCTCCAATGAAAACAGCGTCAGTTCCCTCAGCCTTTCCTCATAAGACCTACCTTCCATATGAGGCAACATCCTAGTAAGTCTCCTCTGAACCCTTTCCAAAGTTTCCACATCCTTCCTATAATGCGGTGATCAGAATTGTACGCAGTATTCCAGGTGCGGCCTTACCAGTATCTTGTACAACTGCAGCATAACCTCATGGCTCTGAAACTCAATCCCCCTACCAACAAATGCCAAGACACCAAAAAACACCAAGACACCATATGCCTTAACAACTCTACCAACCTGGTGGCAACTTTCAGGGATTTATGCACCAGGACACCGAGACCTCTCTGCTCATCTACAATGCCAAGAATTTTACCATTAGCCCAGTACTCTGCATTCCTGTTACTTCTTCCAAAGTGAACTACCTCACACCTTTCTGCATTAAACTCCATTTGCCACTTCTCAGCCCAGCTCTGCATTTTAACTATGTCCCTCTGTAACCCATAACATCCTTCGGCACTATCCACAACTCTGTCTACCTTAGTGTCATCCACAAATTTACTAATCCATCCCCCTTACACCCACATCCAGATCATTTATAAAAATGACAAAGAGTAGTGGTCCCAAAATAGATCCTTGCGGCCCGCTACTGGTAACTGAACTCCAGGATGAACATTTCCCCTCAATCAACTACCCTCTGTCTTCTTTCAGCTAGCCAATTTCTGATCAAAACTGCTAAATTACCTTCAATCCCAAAACTTAATGAAGTCCACATACTTTACATTCATCCACCTGTTAAGTCACCTTCTCGAAGAACTCAAAAGGTTAGTTAGGCACGACATACCCTTCACAAAACCGTGTTGACTATCCTTAATCAAATTATTCCTTGCCAGGTGATTGAAAATCCTATCTCTGATAACCTTTTCCAACACTTTACCCACAACCAAAGTTGGGCTCACTGGCCTATAATTATCAGGGTTGTCCTGACTCCGACTCTTAAACAAGGGAACAACACTTACAAGGAACATAGAACAATACAGTGCAGAACAGGCCCTTCGGCCCTCGATGTTGCACTAAGCTGTGAACCAATCCAAGCCCATTCCCTTACACTATCCCATCCATATGCTTATCCGAGGAATGTTCAAATGCCCCTAATGTGGCTGAGTTAACTACATTGGCAGGTAGTGCATTCTACGCCCTTACCACTCAGATTTAAGATAGATGTCAGAGGCTGGTTCTTTACTCAATCACCCCTCAATTTGCAGCAATGCCCCCTCATACAAGCCAACGTCATCATCCTAGGAAGAGGACTCTCACTGTCCACCCTATCTAATCTTCTTGGCTAATCAATCCTGTCTGGTTGACTATGTCTAAGTTGCTAAGACCTCCTCTTTGTCAACCACAATCCCATCTAATCTTGTAGCCTGTATCTCCGTATTCTCACTAACATTGCCCTTTTCCAATGTGAATACTGACAAAAAGGGCTCATTAAGCGTTTCTCCTATGTACTCAGATTCCACTACTATCTTTGATTGGCTCTAATCTTACTCCAGTCATTCTTTTATTCTTGATTTATCTATAGAAGGTTCAAAGTTTGTGAGAAGATTTGTAGCTCGGGTGCTCGTTGCTGTGGTTCTGTTCGCCGAGCTGGAAGTTTTTGTTGCAAACGTTTCGTCCCCTGTCTAGGTGACATCCTCAGTGCTTGGGAGCCTCCTGTGAAGCGCTTCTGTGGTGTTTCCTCCGGCATTTATAGTGGCCTGTCCCTGCCGCTTCTGGTTGTCAGTTTCAGCTGTCCGCTGTAGTGGCCGGTATATTGGGTCCAGGTCGATGTGTTTGTTGATGGAGTTTGTGGATGAGTGACATGTCTCTAGGAATTCCCTGGCTGTTCTTTGTTTGGCTTGCCCTATAATTGTTTGGCTTGCCCTATTCCTAGAAGCATGGCACTCATCCACAAACTCCATCAACAAACACATCGACCTGGACCCAATATACCGGCCACTACAGCGGACAGCTGAAACTGACAACCGGAAGCGGCAGGGACAGGCCACTATAAATGCCGAAGGAAACACCACAGAAGCGCTTCACAGGAGGCTCCCAAGCACTGAGGATGTCACCTAGACAGGGGACGAAACATTTGCAACAAAAACTTCCAGCTCGGCGAACAGAACCACAGCAGCTATCTATAGAAGGCCTTAGGGTTTTCCTTGATCCTATCCATCTACAACTGCTCATGTCCCCTCCTGGCTCTTCTTAGCCCTCTCTTTAGATCTTTTCTGGCTAACTTCTTACTCTCAACCCCCCTAACTGAGCCTTCACGCCTCATCCTCACATGAGAGGCATGGATAGAGTCAATAGCCAGACTTTTACCCAGGGCAGGATTGACTGGCACAAGGGGTCATAGTTTTAAGATATTAGGAGAAAAGTATAGAGGGGATATCAGAGGTAGGTTCTTTATGCAGAGAGTTGTGAATGCATAGAATGTGTTGCCAGCGGTTGTGGTGGAAACAGAGTCACTAGGGATATTTAAGCGACTGTTGGACATGCACATGGACAGCAGTGAATTGAGGGGTGCATAGGTTAGGTTATTTTACATTAGGATAAATCCTCGGCATAACATCGTGGGCTGAAGGGCTGTACGTTTCTATGTTCTATGTTTTTCTCTCCAATGAGAACAGACCCAAGTCCCTCAGCCTTTCCTCATAAGACCTTCCCTCCAGACCAGGCAACATCCTGGTTAATCTCCTTTGCACCTTTTCCAATGCTTCCATATCCTTTCTGTAATGGAGCGACCTAAACTGTACACAATATTCCAAGTGAGGCTGCACTAGCGTTTTGTATAGCAGCATGACAAAACGTTTCCGGAACTCCATCCCTCTACCAATAAAACCTAACACACTATATTCTTTCTTAATAGCACTATCAACCTGGGTGGCAACTTTCACGGATCTATGTACATAGACACCAAGATTCCTATCCTCCAGTGCCCTCTCGCAACCTTGTAAACCTATCCTTGACCTCACTACCCTCCCCCTCCTATACACTGGAACTACAATTCAGGTTCCCATCCCCCTGCTGCATCAGTTTAACTCCCCCGAAGTGCGTTAGCAAATTTCCTCCCCCCAAGATATTGATACCCCTCTGGTTCAGGGGAAGACCATCCTGTTTGTAGAGGTCCCAACCTCCCCAGAAAGAGCTCCAATTATCCAAGAATCCAAAACCCTCCCTCCTGCACCATCCCTGCAACCATGTGTTCAGCTCTGCTCTCTCCCTGCTCCTCTCTTCACTAGCACGGGCATGGGCAACAAACCAGAGATAACAACACTGTTTGTTCTAGCTCTAGCTCCCTGAATTTCTGCTGTAGATCCCCACCCGTCTTCCTACCTATGTCGTTGGTGCCTATGTGGGCCATGACTTGGGACTGCTCCGCCTCCCCCTCAAGGATCCCAAAAACACGATCAGAGACATCACGAACCCTGGCACCTGGGAGGCAACTCACCAAGTGTGAGTCTCTCTCGTTCCCATCAAACCTCCTATCTGTCCGCCTAAAGCTCTGCTCCCCTTCCCTTTCCCCTCTGAGCAACAGGGACATACTCTGCTCCAGAGTGGCAAAAGTGAGGGCTGCAGATGCTGGAAACCAGAGTTTAGATCAGAGTGATGCTGGAAAAGTACAGCAGGTCAGGCAGCATCCAAGGAGCAGGAAAATCGATGTTTCGGGCAAAAACCCTTCATCAGGAATCAGGCTGGTACAGCTACCATCCCCACGGCGATCAAAGTGACGTCACTTCCGTCCCCATCATGGCCACTTCCACAGCCACTTTCGCCCCTCATGATTCCTCACGTGACATCATTTCCGCCTCCCGCCTCACATCATCGCTGACGTCACACACTCAGCAACTTCTGCACCCCCCACTGCCGTGTTTGCCACAACTTCAGCCCCCACCAACACCACTCAGCTGCATACTGCTGACATGTCACCCACAGATCCCACTGTC
>NW_025205827.1:5184-10958 GCF_004010195.1 Chiloscyllium plagiosum | reverse complement strand
ACTTGTCTGTCTGTCAAATGTACCCCAAGGTCATATCAGAAAGACCTCATTTAGAAGCTGTCAATCGTTATGCGAGAGTTGGCACCAGATGTCCTGAATCATGTTTTGGAGCAATTCGCACGTTAGTGCCTCATTCAATCAGTAACAGCAATGAAAGAAATTACACTCTCAGAGGAACCTCTGGACCTGTGCTTTCATAGCGTCGCTAGTATTAAGGTGCGCCCCGAGATCTAAGTCATGTTGGAACTGAAACGGAGGAATCGACAGAGAGGCTACAGAATGACATCGAATCCATTTGGTTTTTTTTAAATCACTGACGAGCAGGAAAATGTACACGGGGAGGGCAAGTGGAGAAGTGAGGCAGTTGCAGCTCTGGTGAAATTCCTTCTTTGTGATTCAGTCAGTAACCAGAGACGTGAAGGTGACTCAGGCGTGAAAGCTCTTCACATCGAGAACACAAAGCACTCAAGGGCAGTTAGCACCTCTTCCGGAGTGGGGGGTGCGGTGAGGTAATTACCTTGTGACTTCTGTTACTATGTTCAGAAACTGTCGTTTTGATTGAGGTGAACAGAAACTGCATTTCTAAAAAGCACCATGGAATTTAGCAAAAGTTATTGAGTCGCTTCTCGTCGATTCTCACACAGTTTTCCAACTCAGTTGGTATCCATGTGGCTCATGTCCAGGAGTGAACATCTCTGGAGCAAATTGCACGGTTAAGGTAAAAGGCAAGGAAAGTGGCATCTCGAACTGGCTCCGAGGTCAGAGCATTCTCACAATGTGATCTGTCGTTCTCGGTTTGTAATGCTGCCTCCGGTTTTAGGGTGGGGAGCATTCTTTGGGACTTTTATTCTGAAAAAAAAACAGACACAGCGACTGAAACTCTGCTGCACGGTATGATGTGGAACACGGCCTGCTCAGCTTTGTGCATTTTCCCTGTAGTCCGGTGTGTTTCGTGTTCCGTGTAAACGTGAAAGTCATCCTGTTTCGAGCAATGGGTGAAATCATTTAGCAAAGCAAGAATGGCAATTCCAGTAATGTCAAGCAGCTTATGGTAATTTGAACAAATCATAACCGATCATATATTCTCACGCACTCACAGATACATTTGTAGCTGAAAAGGGACTGAGAAGATAGACTCAGCTTACCATTGATTTTTGTCTGGATTGATGGGCTATCAATATCTGGTGCGAAATTGACATTGCAGACGGGCACATCCCAGCAGCTGTGCGAGTCGGAGAGGGGTCATGGGGACTGAGAAGATAGACTCAGCTTACCATTGATTTTTGTCTGGATTGATGGGCTATCAATATCTGGTGCGAAATTGACATTGCAGTCGGCACATCCCAGCAGCTGTACTAGTCGGAGAGGGATCATGGAACCCTTTTCACGTGACTTTGCATCTGTTGTTATGCAGGAGCATAATTGGAAATGCAAGAAAATGGGGAACGCAGCCAGCTGGTATAGTGTGGCCGAGCGGTCTAAGGCGTTGGCTAAAGGCTTCAGTCCTGGCCGGGGCGTCGGTTCGAATCCCACCGCTGCTATTTTTGCTGATCAGCTCCAACGACGCCGCTTGTTCAAATGCTGTTTTGATCCCCACTGTATTGATGTTTAAAACAGAAGAAAAATGCGTTTGCTTCGCGGGGAATTAACTATGGTGTGGGAAAGTACGGAATTTTCCAAAGTGTCTGTGCTGTCATGATCGTGTTCGCCTCCCGCGCGGAAAATCGCACGCAGCTCTGCTGTTGCTTCACGTTCCAGGCAAGTTGAGATTTTACTGGAACCGAATGGAGACTGTTATTTCATGGCTGTAGTGAAACAAAGTCCTACGGTGACTCGACTCGTCGTTATTTGGTTTTCTGGCCAATGAGAAAATCGTTACAATGAAATTCGATGTCATTTGTTAATGAATTTCTCCCATTTACTTCATCACCGTCCTGGAGACGTCGGAAGGGAAAGGTACTCTAATCGAGACTGTGATTGGTGAAATTCACTTTTTATGGCCCACTCTTATTATGTTCTTTCTTTCTCTCTTTTCAGCATTGTCTCGGAAGTGGTGGTGCACTCAGTCTCCAGTATGTTTGAAAGAGTAGTTTGGAATTGCCCTGTTGTTAGTTGTGAGATTACTTTATGGCTCATGCCCCCGGACTGTCTCACAATCGGCATTCATGCTCGCTGTGTCTGAAAATGCATTTGGTTTGCCAGTTTTGTTTGTGTTCCGTGTTAAATGCTTCCGAACAGACTAAATGATTGTGCCACAGACTGCGACGGCAAGCTCCGCTAAAAAGTAATCCTTTAAAGCCGGTGTAAGCAACACAATGTTATTGGGGTCCACCGCGTGGAAACAGATACTTCGGTGTATCTCGTCCATGCTCAACACACAGCCAAAATTAAACAAGTCCCGTTCCCCAGCATTTGGCCCCAATCACTCTAAACCCATCCTATCCAGAAACTCATCTGATTACCTTCGCAATGATCTGAGTGTAGTAGCCTCCTCCACTTCCTCTGGTAGCTCATTCCAAATACGCACAACCTTCTGTGTGGGAAATGTGCCTCAGGTCCTTTGTCAATTTCAGCGCAGTCACCTTAAACCTAAGCTCTCGAGTTTTCAACTCACCCCAACTTGGGTAAAACACGTAAATGCTCAGTTTACAACCCTTCCATAAGATCATGTCGCACTCGTCCCAGCCTATTCCACCTCGCCCTATCGTCCAAACATTGACGACATCTTTGTTTATATTTTGTCATCAATTTCACGTGTCTTTTCTTTTACTTTTCAATATATCAATTACGCTGGACAACAACGAGCTATGGGAAACAGAAAGGTGCAACGTAGAATGGTTTCAACTTTCAGTGCTGGATGCAAGTGAGCCGCAGCACGGCCGGCTGTGGCTTGTTTCTGTAGTGTAGTGGTCATCACGTTCGCCTAACACGCGAACGGTCCCCAGTTTGAAACTGGTTAGAAACTGATTTGTTTTTCAACTGCAGCCTTTTACATGGACAAGAACGGAGCTTTCTTGCTTGCTTTGCCATCTGCAAACCTGCCTTCGACTTTGCTTGAAAAAATCTGCTCGCGCAGTGAAATGTAATGTAATGCAACTCCATTTAATGACTGTGCAAAGCATTGTAAAGTTTATCTCCAACCTGGTTCAGTTCATATGCCATTCCGTTTGAGAGTGTAGTTACCGCCTTCTGATCCTTTCACGAAAATCAGTACCGCATTTGCATTCCTTGCGCAGGCGGCCCGGTTCAAAGACAGGGAAGAAGCTGATGCGTTGGTGTCACAGCGCACCACGGATTCCTGAACTAGTCTGTCTGTCAAATGTACCCCAAGGTCGTCTCTGAAAGACCTCATTTGGAAGCTGTCTGTCGGTATTCAACGTGCGAGAGTTAGCACCAGAGGTCCTGAATCATATTTTGGAGCAGTTCGCACGTTAGTGGTTCATTCAATCAGCAACAGCAACGAAAGAAATTACACTCTCAGAGGAACCTCTGGACCTGTGCTTTCATAGCGTCGCTAGTATTCATGTGCGCCCCGTAATCTAAGCCACGTCGGAACTGAAACGGAAGAATCGACAGAGAGGCAACAGAATGACATCGCTAACATTTGGTTTTCTTTAAATCACTGAGGAGCAGGAAAATGTACACGGGGAGGGCGAGTGGGGAAGTGAGGCAGTTCCAGCTCTGGTGAAATTCCTTCTTTGTGATTCACTCAGCAACCAGAGACGTGAGGGTGACTCAGGCGTGAGAACTCTTCACATCGAGAACAAAAAGCACTCAAGGGCAGTTAGCACCTCTTCCGGAGTGGGGGTGTGGTGAGGTAATTATCTTTTGACTTCTGTTACTATGTTCAGAAACTGCCTTTTAGATTGACGTGAACAGAAACTGCATTTCTAATAAACACCATGGAATTTAGCAAAATTTAATGAGTCGCTTCTCCTCGAATCCCACACAGGTTTCCAACTCCGTTGGTATCCATGAGGCTCATGTCCAGGACTGAGCATCTCTGCAGCAAATTGCACGGTTAAGGTAAAAGGCAAGGAAAGTGACATCTCGAACTGGCTCCGAGTTCAGAGCATCCTCACAATGTGATCTGTCGTTCTCGGATTGTAATGCTACCTACGGTTTTAGGGTGGAGAACATTCTTTGGGACTCATATTCTGCAAAACAGACACAGTGACCGTAACTCTGCTGCACGGAATGATGTGGAACACGGCCTGCTCAGCTTTGTGCATTTTCCCTGTAGTCCGGTGTGTTTCGTGTTCCGTGTAAACGTGAAAGGTGTCCTGTTTCGAGCAATGGGTCAAATCATTTAGCAAAGCAAGAATCGAAATTGCAGTAATGTCAAGCAGCTCATGGTAATTTGACCAAATCATAACCGATCATATGTTCTCACGCCCTCACAGATACATTTGTAGCTGAAAAGAGTCTGAGAAGATAGACTCAGCTTACCATTGATTTTTGTCTGGATTGATAGGCTCTCATTATCTGCTGCGTAATTGCTATTGTAGCCGGGCACATCCCAGCAGCTGTGCGAGTCGGGGAGGGATCGTGGAACCCTTTTCACGTGACTTTGCATCTGTTGTTATGCAGGAGCACAATTGGAAATGCAAGAAAATGGGGAGCGTGGTCGGCTGGTAGTGTGTCCCAGCGGTCTAATGTGCTGAGTCCATGTCCTGGTTTTTAAATGGGTCGTGTTCGAATCCCACCGCTGCCATTTCTGTTTATCAACTCCAACGTTGGAGCATGTTAAAATGTTGTTTCAGTCCCCACAGCATTGATGGTAAAAAATAAGAAAAATGCGTTTGCTTCGCGGGGAAGGTGTGGTGTGGCATAATGCCAAATATTTCAAAGTGTCTCTGCTGTCATGATCGTATTAGCCTCCCGCGTGGAAAATCGCAAACCGCTCTGCTGTTCCGGGTAAGTTGAGCTTTTACTGGAACCGAATGGAGACTGTTATTTCATTGCTGTTGTGAAACAAAGTCCTGCGGTGACTCGACACGTCGTTATTTGGTTTTCCGGCAAATGGGAAAATCGTTCCAATGAATTTCGATGTCATATGTTATTGAATTTGTCCCATTTCCTTCATTCCCACCCTGGAGACATCGGAAGGGAAAGGTAATCTAATCGAGACTGTGATTGGTGAAATTCACTTTTTATGGTCCACTCTTATTATGTTCTTTCTTTCTCTCTTTTCAGCATTGTCTGGGAAGTGATGCTGCACTCAGGCTCCAGTATGTTTGAAAGAGTATTTTGGAATTGCCCTGTTGTTAGTTGTGAGATTACTTTATTGCTCTTAACCCCAGACTGTCTCACATTTAGCAGTCATGCATCTCTGTGTCTGAAAATGCATTAGGTATTCCAGTTTTGTTTGTATTCCGTCTTAAATGCTTTCTGTTTTGCGATTCGTTCAATACATTTCGAATTAACAGGATTTCTGAGGTAACTTCCGGCAGCAAAAATCCTCAACTGAGAATCTCGGAAAATTTCACGGATTGCGGTCAGTCGGAGAAAAAGTAAGGAAGTCGTTCGTTTCTGCAGTGTTTCACAATACTACCTTTCCCGTGAGCAGTCGAACAGGCGAAATGATTGTGCCACAGACTGCGACGGCAAGCTCCGCTAAAAAGTAATCCTTTAAAGCCGGTGTAAGCAACACAACGTTATTGGGGCACACCGCGTCTAAACAGATACTTCGGTGTATCTCGTCCATGCTCGCGACATAGCCAAAATTAAACATGTCCCATTAAACAACGAGCTCTTGGAAACAGAAAGGTGAA